>NC_034188.2:38171688-38471688 GCF_002021735.2 Oncorhynchus kisutch | reverse complement strand
ATTCTTTGAATGTTTCGTGGGTGATTGTTCCTGTCTCTGTGTTTGTTTTCACCAGATAGGGCTGTTTCGGTTTTTCACGGTGTGTTTTGTATTGCTTTATTAAAGATGTATGAAGATAACCACGCTGCGTTTTGGTCCGATCCCTGCTACACCTCCTCTTCAGAGGAAGAAAACCTTAACAGACCTATGTTTCATGAGCTGAAATAAAAGACGCCAGAAATGTTCCATATGCACAACAAGCTTATTTCTCTCAAATGTTGTGCAAACATTGTTTACATCACTGTTAGTGAGCATTTCTCCTTTGCCAAAATAATCCATCCACCTGACAGGTGCGGCATATGAAGAAGCTGATTAAACCGCATTATCATTAGACCGGTGCACCTTGTGCTGGGGACAGTAAAAGGCCACTCTGAAATTAGCAGTTTTGTCACACAACACAATGCCACAGATGTCTCAAGTTGAGGGAACATGCAATTGGCATGTTGACTGCAGGAATGCCCACCAGAGAAATTGCTAGATAATTTAATGCTAATTTCTCTACCATAAGCCGCCTCCAATGTTGTACATCCTACCGGCCTCACAACCGCAGACCACGTGCATGCCTTCATGTGGGTGTTTGGTTTGCTGATTTCAACGTTGTCAACAGAGAGCCCCATGGTGGCGGTGGGGTTATAAGCTACGGACAATGAACATAATTGCATTTTATTGATGGAAAGTTGAATGCACAGAGATACCGTGATGAGATCCTGAGGCCCATTGTTGTGCCACTCATCCGCCGTCATCACCTCATGTTTCAGCATGATAATCCACAGTCCCATGTGGCAAGGATCTGTACACAATTCCTGAAAGCTGAAAATGTCCCAGTTATTCCATGGCCTGCAGACATGTCACCAATGAGCATGTTTGGGATGCTCTGGATCAACATGTATCAACATGTATGACAGTGTGTTCCAGTTCCTGCTTTTTTAAATTTCATTTTATTTCACCATTATTTAACCAGGTAGGCCAGTTGAGAGCAAGTTCTCCTTCACAACTGTGACCTGGACAAGATAAAGCAAAGCAGTGCAACAAAAACAACACCGAGTTACACATAAACAAACGTACAGTCAGTAACACAATAGAAAAATCTATGTACGGTGTGTGCAAATGTAGAAGAGTAGGGAGGTAAAGGCAATAAATAGGCCATAGAGGTGAAATAATTACAATTTAGCATTAACACTGGAGTGATAGATGTGCAGATGCTGATGTGCAAGTAGAGATGCTGGGGTGAAAAAGAGCAAGAGGGAAAGTAATAATATGGGGATGAGGTAGTTGGGTGTGCTATTTACAGATTGGCTGTGTACAGGTACAGTGATCAGTAAACTGCTCTGACAGCTGATGCTTAAAGTTAGAGAGGGAGATATAAGACTCCAGCTTCAGGGATTTTTGCAATTTGTTCTAGTAATTGGCAGTAGAGAACTGGAAGGAAAGGCAGCCAAATGAAGTGTTGGCTTTGGGGATGACCAGTGAAATATACCTGCTAGAGCGCGTGCTACGGGTGGGTGCTACGGGTGGGTGTTGCTATGGTGACCAGTGAGCTAAGGCGGGGCTTTGCCTAGCAAAGAGTTATAGATGACCAGTGGGTTTGGCGATGGTGACAAAACGGATGGCACTGTGATAGACTACATCCAGTTTGCTGAGTAGTGTGATGGAGGCTATTTTGTAAATGACATCGCCGAAGTCAAGGATCGGTAGGATGGTCAGTTTTACGAGGGTGTCTTTGGCAGCATGAGTGAAGGAGGCTTTGTTCTGAAATAGGAAGCCAATTCTAGATTTAATTATGGATTGGAAATGCTTCATCTGAGTCTGGAAGGCGAGTTTACAGTCTAACGAGACACCTAGGTATTTGTCGTTGGCCACATATTCTAAGTCAGAACCGTCCAGAGTAGTGAAGCTCGTTTGGAGGTTTGTTAGCACATTGTCCACTATACAGTGAAAGGTCTACACCTGTTGTAGTCGGTGCATGTGACAAATAACATTTGATTTCCTTATATGAACTGTAACTCAGTAAAATCTCTGAAATTGTTGCATGTTGCATTTATATTTTAGTTCAGTGTAATAGGCCTTTGGCCACACTGGGTTTTCTGGGATTTGTTTTGATCCTTTCTCTTGTTCTTGCGGTAACCATTAAAGCAGACTTTCAAGGTTTCTCAGATTTTCCCTCTTCTGAAATATCTCTTTTTGATTATTCCATTTGTTCTAAATACAAAGCACACTATTTAACACAGAATCAGGACACAATTAAAAGTTGTTTTGCCCTAGACAAACCTGAGGACTATAAGCTTGGGCCAGCATGGTAAAAGGCTTTCAAAAATTTTGAAAGGACTGCAAATGTTTTAAGGCACTTAAGAGTCCATTAAGTGACAGCAGCAACTGATAATAACTATGAAATGGCATTTACTATGACTATTTTGCCCTTCACCATTATGCACATTGTAGGATATTATCACCATTCCATTCAAATGAATAAAACCAGGATGTCCCATTGTGACCATTGAGGGCTTATAGTCTACCAATTTGTAGCTGGTGAATAATTATGAACATCTCCGGACCCCAACCAAGCCTAATCTTTTAACCTTTGACCTAGCCTAGTCTTCAGTTGTAGTCACTAGAGGCACTATTGTGTCAATTAAGGCTTTTACGTGTGTTATCAGGCCATGTATATTACAATGACCATCTCTGGTTGGATTATGGGAGCTAGTCTATAGTATTCTATAGTATTAGCAGTGCTCTATAGTGGAGGGGGCAACTTGGAGTCATATTGGAGAGCCTGGGGGAGTGAACTGAACCCCGGTGGAATCCAGAAACATTAGAAGCACCTTGCCCCGGATGAGTTTTCGGGGATTTCTTCAGCAAAGAGAAGGGTTGGCGCTTTCAACTATAAGGCCCTGAGGTTTTCGAGAGCTCCTTTTGAATTCCATCATACTTTACCTTACTCTGTTAAACACACACACAACTTTACCTTACCCTGTTAAACACACACACGACTTTACCTTACCCTGTTAAACACACATACACGACTTTACCTTACCCTGTTAAACACACACACGACTTTACCTTACCCTGTTAAACACACACACGACTTTACCTTAACCTGTTAAACACACACACACGACTTTACCTTACCCTGTTAAACACACACACACGACTTTACCTTACCCTGTTAAACACACACACACGACTTTACCTTACCCTGTTAAACACACACACGACTTTACCTTACCCTGTTAAACACACACACACGACTTTACCTTACCCTGTTAAACACACACACACGACTTTACCTTACCCTGTTAAACACACACACACGACTTTACCTTACCCTGTTAAACACACACACACGACTTTACCTTACCCTGTTAAACACACACACACGACTTTACCTTACCCTGTTAAACACACACACACGACTTTACCTTACCCTGTTAAAACACACACACACGACTTTACCTTACCCTGTTAAACACACACACACGACTTTACCTTACCCTGTTAAACACACACACACGACTTTACCTTACCCTGTTAAACACACATACGACTTTACCTTACCCTGTTAAACACACACACACGACTTTACCTTACCCTGTTAAACACACACACACGACTTTACCTTGCCCTGTTAAACACACACACAACTTTACCTTACCCTGTTAAACACACACACGACTTTACCTTGCCCTGTTAAACACACACACGACTTTACCTTACCCTGTTAAACACACACACACGACTTTACCTTACCCTGTTAAACACACACACACGACTTTACCTTACCCTGTTAAACACACAAGCCCTCGCATTACCCTGCTTCCCATCACATCAAATTACTTTCCCCCACCAATGCATTTAACTACAGGAAGTCACCGTGTAACCAGCGTTTCAAATATGATAGAATTATGGCATCAGTATGAAAGTATAAAGAAAAAACCCTTAACACAGTGGTTTGATCAAATATGACAAATTACAGATCACCAAATCAAGGATCACTACTTAGCTGTTGCTACTGACATGTATAGTTATTCATAAGTAGCTGGGATAAGCCTATTAGCAAGCTGTTCAATGTTGACAGATATCTAATGTTGACAGATATCTCATTGCCATAAAAAAAAAAATATGAAGATTATGCGTTTCATTTTAGCTGACCGCACCCCCCAAAAAATTATAATATGATTCAGTTCATCCTAATAAGATAACACTGGACTAAAACTTTAGCTTCCATCTGTCCACTGGTACGTACTCAGTTAATGTGCCACGTGACGGACGGGAGAAGAAAAACAGCTCTAGGTGTCATTACCCAACCATTAGACTGCCAATTTGTCCTGCCAGCATTATGGGTTCAACCAGGTGCTCGTTGCACAGGTCTCTTCTTCATTGAGGTGCCGTCAGGACCTGGATCAGTCGTGCCATTACTCAGTATAGCCACCTCAGGTTGTCATGGTGATGGACAGATGGAAGCAGGAAATGAATCCTTGTCGAGAGTTCGGGACGAGTGGAGGCTGGCAAAGGAGTGGCTCGACAAAATTAAAGTCAGCTCCAAATGTATTAGGACAGTGACACACTCCAGCACTTTTGGATTTCAAATGATACAATGACCATGGAGGTTAAAGTGCAGACTGTCACCTTTCATTTGAGAGGGTGTTTTCATCCATAAATCAGGTGAACCATTTAGAAATTACAGCACTTTTTGTACATAGTCCCCCCATTTTAGGGGACCAAAAGTATTGGGACAAATTCACTTATATGTGTATTAAAGTAGTCAAACGTTTCGTACTTAGTCCCATATTCCTAGCACACAATGATTACATATTCCTAGCACACAATGATTACATCAAGCTTGTGACTCTACAAACTTGTTGGATGCATTTGCTGTTCAATTTGGTTGCGTTTCTGATTATTTTGTACCCAATAAAATGAACAGTAAATAATGTATTTTGGAGTCACTTTTATTGTAAATAAGAATAGAATATGTCTCTACACTAACACTTCTACACTAATGTGGATGCTACAATGATTACGGACAGTCCTGAATGAATCGTGAATAATGACGAGTGAGAAAGTTAGATACATAAATATCATAACCCCAAGACATGCTAAACTCTCACCATTACAATAACAAAGGAGGTTAGCATTTTATTGGGGGGGGGGGGGATATGATATTCTCATCATGATTCATTGCGGCACTGCCCCCGTTGAACGAATGTTATCCTGTCCATTTTGTAGGCTTATTTTCCACATCACCGTCAGAGCATTATTTTCTGGTCGCTTCAAAATGACCCATTTGAAATATGATGTTCAGTAGGCCGCCTGTCTGGATTACGTGTAGATACAATAATTGATTTCCAAACTGTAAACACCATAAGAACAATCAGTAATTTCATGCACTGTATCTGTGAGCTGTTGGCTAGAGCACACATGCCAATAACAGAGTGGGCACATTGGTTATACCTTTGCAACATTTTTTTGTGACAAAACTATCATTAGGCCTAGAGTTGAAAATGCAATGGAAACCCATTTAACTTGTATATTTTTAATCCGGTACATGGGAATTTAACCGCACAAGTTATTACGTGCACTATGCATTTACGTACAGATTTTTATCCACAACAAGGCAATTTGATGGAAAACTGATGGGAAAATGCGCATACTGTTTTTATGCAGATTTTAGAATATTCTTATGAAAATAGCCAATTGGATGGATACCTAGCTATACACACCCTAAAGACCAGTGTCACTTTGATTATCAAATCCAAAATCATATTTTATTTGTCACATGCACTGAATATACTAAATACAAGCCCTTAACCAACCATTAAGTTTTAAGACAAACATTGTTAAGAAAGTATTTACTATAATAAACAGAATTGTCACACCCTGATCTGTTTCACCTGTCTTTGTGCTTGTCTCCACCCCCCTCCAGGTGTCGCCCATCTTCCCAATTATCCCCAGTGTATTTAAACCTGTGTTCCCTGTTTGTCTGTTGCCAGTTTGTTTTGTTTCGTGAAACCTACCAGCGTTTGTCCCCTTGCTCCTGTCTGTTCTTGTTCCTGTTTTCTAGTCTTTCCCAGTTTTGACCTTTCTACCTGCCCTGACCCTGCCTGCTGTTCTATACCTTGCCACACCTCTATGGATTATTGACCCCTGCCTGCCCTGACCCTGACCCTGCCTGCTGTTCTGGACCTGTTGCACCCTTTCTGGATTACTGACCTCTGCCTGCCCTTGACCTGTTGTTTGTCTGCCCCTGTACTAGATAAAAACTTTTGTTACTTCAACACTGTCAGCATCTGGGTCATACCTGAAACCTGATACCGAAGAAAAAATAAAAATAACAAATGATTAAGGAGCAACAATAAAATAACAGTAGCAAGGCTATATACAGGGGGTACCGGTACAGAGTCAATGTGCAGGGGCACCGGTTAGTTGAGGTAATATGTACAGTGGGGCAAAAAAGTATTTAGTCAGCCACCAATTGTACAAGTTCTCCCACTTAAAAAGATGAGAGGCCTGTAATTTTCATCATAGGTACACTTCAACTATGACAGACAAAATGAGAAAAAAAAATCCAGAAAACCACATTGTAGGATTTTTTATGAATTTGCAAATGATGTTGGAAAATAAGTATTGGTAAAACTGTACATGTAGGTAGAGGTAAAGTGACTATCCATGGATAATAAACAGAGAGTAGCAGCAACGTAAAATTGTGGGTTGGAGGGGACAACGCAAATAGTCCGGGAAGCCATTTGATTAGCTGTTCAGGAGACTTATGGCTTGGGAGTAGAAGCTGTTTAGAAGCCTTTTGGACCTAGACTTGGTGCTCCAGTACCACTTGCCATGCGGTAGCAGAGGGAACAATCTATGACTAGGGTGACTGGAGTCTTTGGAAATGTTTTTGGCATTCTTCTGACACCGCCTGGTATAGAGGTCCTGTATAGCTTGGCCCCAGTGATGTACTGGGCCGTACGCACTACCCTCTATAGTACCTTTCCGGGTCGGAGGCCGAGCAGTTGCCATATCAGGCGGTGATGCAACCAGTGCTGTCAAAGGTGCAGCTGTAGAACATTTTGAGGATCAGAGGACCCGTGCCATATATTTTCAGTCTCCTGTCATGCACTCTTCACGACTGTCTTGGTCTGCTTGGACCATGATAGTTTGTTGGTGATTTGGTCACCAAGGAACTTGAAGCTCTAAACCTGCTCCACTACAGTCCCGTTGATGAGAATGGGTGCATGCTCTGTCCTTTTGCTGTAGTCCACAATCATGTCCTTTGTCTTGATCACGTTGAGGGAGAAGTTGTTATCCTGGCACCACACTGCCATGTCTCTGACCTCCTCCCTATCGGCTGTCTCATCGTTGTCGGTGATTGGCCTGCCACACGGCCAAGGCAACAAAGGAGTGGCTCAAGAAGAAGCACATTAAGGCCCTGGAGAGGAGTGGGAAAAAATCCCTCCTGAGATGTGTGCAAACCTGGTGGCCAGGTTTGCACACAAGGGTTTTGCCACCAAGTACTTAGTCATGTTTTGCAGAGGGGTCAAATACTTATTTCCCTCATTAAAATGCAAATCAATTTATAACATTTTTGACATGCATTTTCTGGATTTTGTTGTTGTTATTCTGTCTCTCACTGTTCAAATAAACCTACCATTAAAATTATAGACGGATCATTTCTTTGTCAGTGGGCAAACGTACAAAATCAGCAGGGGATCAAACACTTTTTTCCCTCACTGTATATTCTTTTTTTTGTATTACTTCATCTTGGTCTGGTCGACAGAATTATAAAAGGACTCAGCGACCAGGTACCATTCCATCAATTTATCATTTGTTAGAGATGTCCACCAGCATAATACCAGAGCCAGAGACTGTAATATTCACTGTTTTAAATATGAGTCTAAAAACACATTTGTATATACCGGTGCTATATACACACTACTATTCAAAAGTTTGGGGTCACTTGGAAATGTTCACACCTTGATCTGTTTCACCTGTCCTTGGGATTGTCTCCACCCCACTCCAGGTGTCACCCATCTCCCCCATTATCCTCTGTGTATTTACACCTGTGTTCTCTGTCTGTCTGTTGCCAGTTCGCCTTGTTTGTTCGAGTCAACCAGCTTTCTGTGTATCAGCTCCTGCTTTTCTAGTCTCTCTTTTCTGTCCCTCCCGGTTTTGACCTTTGCCTGTCCTGACTCTGCTCCCAACCTGCCTGTCCCTGACTCTGCGCCCGCCTGCCTGACCACTCTGCCTGTCCCTGACTCTGCGCCCGCCTGCCTGACCACTCTGCCTGTCCCTGACTCTGCGCCCACCTGCCTGACCACTCTGCCTGTCCCTGACTCTGCGCCCGCCTGCCTGACCACTCTGCCTGTCCCTGACTCTGCGCCCACCTGCCTGACCACCCTGCCTGTCCCTGACTCTGCGCCCGCCTGCCTGACCACTCTGCCTGTCCCTGACTCTGCGCCCGCCTGCCTGACCACTCTGCCTGTCCCTGACTCTGCGCCCGCCTGCCTGACCACTCTGCCTGTCCCTGACTCTGCGCCCGCCTGCCTGACCACTCTACCTGTCCCTGACTCTGCCTGCCGATCTGTACCTCTGCCCCCCCTCTGGATTACCGACCTCTGCCTGCCTTGAGCCGTCTACTGCTTGCCTATGTTGGAACATTAAACCATTGTTTATTCAACATGGTCTGCATCTGGGTCTTCCCTTCATACCTGATAGAAATGTCCTTGTTTTTGAAAGAAAAGCTTATTTTTTATGTCCATTAAAATAACATCAAATTGATCAGAAATACAGTGTAGACATTGTTAATGTTGAAAATGACCATTGTAGCTGGAAACGACTGATTTGTTTAATGGAATATCTATTACAACCATCACTCTTGTGTTCCAATGACATGTTGTGTTAGCTAATCCAAGTTTATCATTTTAGAAGGCTAATTGATCATTAGAAAACCCATTTGCAATTATGTTAGAACAGCTGAAAACTGTTGTGCTTGATTAAAGAAGCAATAAAACTGGCTCAGCATTTGTGGGTTCGATTACATGGCCAGAAACAAAGAACTTTCTTCTGAGACTCGTCATTTTTTTTGTTTTGTTAAACTGACAAATCAAATAAATCAATCCAAACTGTGTAGTGGCCATTTGATGAATGGAAAGAGACACATTACAAACATTTAATGACATTCGGAGATTGTCATGCCAAGCCATAATAAGAATGGCGCCGGAGGCCATGGCTGCTGCTTTATTGGCTCCTAAGCAATTGTGCAATTTGTGTGGTTTTTCGCATTGTTTATAACTTATTTTGTACGCAATGTTGATATTACCAGCTCTACTAAATGAAAAGAGCTTCTGGATGTCAGAACAGCGATTACTCACCTCGAACTGGACAAAGATTTATTTTCTTTAATGTGTCTGACATGAAGAATATAATGTTGTTCCCAGACAAGGCCCAAATCGCCTTCATTTACATGAAGAAAATAAGGAAATACAGGTGGCAGAGATCAGGGTGCCTTACGAGAATTCGTTGGCGAGAAGGTAAGCCACCTGTACCATATGTTCTATTGGCCAACGTGCAATCACTGGAGAATAAACTGGATGAGCTCCGTTCGAGACTATCCTACCAACGGGACATTAAAAACTGTAATACCTTATGTTTCACAGAGTCGTGGCTGACCGACGACATGGATAATATACAGTTGGCTGGGTTTTCCATCGGCAGGACAGAACAGCTATGTCTGAAAAGACGAGGGGTGGGGGTGTGTGTCTACTTATCAATAACAGCTGGTGCATGATTTCCAATATTAAGGTAGTCTCGATGTATTGCTCGCCTGAGGTATAGTACCTCATGATAAGCTGACCACTTCAATACGGAAGTGGTCAGATGACGCGAATGCTATGGTACAGGACTATCTTGCAAGCACAGACTGGAATATGTTCCGGGATTCATCCAAGGGCATTGATGAGTATAACACCTCAGTCACCGGCTGCATCAGTAAGTGCATCGACAACACAGCAACACAATAGTGGTAGGCCTGATCCCAGACAATAATGAGACAGCCTATAGGGAGGAGGTCAGAGACCTGGCAGTGTGATGCTAGGTCAACAACCTCTTCCTCAACATGAGCAAGAGAAAGGATTATTGTGGACTACAGGAAAAGGAGGGCCGAACACGCCCCCATTCACATCGACAGGGCTGTAGTGGAGCGGGTTTCAAGTTCCTTGGTGTCAACATCACCAACAAACTATCATAGTCCAAACACACCAAGAAAGTCATGGAGATGGCACGACAACACCTTTTCCCCCTCAGGGGACTGAAAAGATTTGGCATGGGTCGTCAGATCCTCAAAAAGTTCTACAGCTGCACATCGAGAGCATCCTGACCGGTTGCATCACCGCCTGGTATGGCAACTGCTTGCCATTTGACCGTAAGGTGCTACAGAGGGTAGTGCGTAAAGTCCAGTACATCACTGGGGCCAAGCTTCCTGCCATCCAGGACCTATATACTTGGCGTGTCAGAGGAAGCCCAAAAAAATGTCAAAGACTCCAGTCACCCAGGACATATACTGTTCTCTCTGCTACCGCACGGCAAGCGGTACTGGAGCGCCAGGTCTAGGTCCAAAAGGTTTAACAGCTTCTAACAGCTATAAGACCGCTGAAAAATTAACAAATGGCTTCCCAGACGACTTGCATTGACCCACCCCCCATGTTTTTACACTGTTGCTACTCACTGTTTATTATCTATGCATAGTCACTTTACCCCTACCTATGTGTACAAATTACCTCGACTAACCTGTACCCCCGGACATTGACTTGGTACCGGTACCCCTGTATATAGCCTCATTATTGTTATTTCATTGTGTTACTTTTTTGGGGGAGGGGGGAGTCAACAACGGTATAGCTGCAATCACTATCTACAGTCAATGCTGAGACAAGTATTCTAAAGACTAAATGACAGCTATGAGGTTGAAAGATAATCTGACAGTGTTATAGAGGGATGTAGGAGAGGAAATCAAAACGTTTCTTGAACCAGTGCTTCCCAAAAGATGACACCCCACTGTCCTGTATAATCCCCAGTTGTATTGTGACATTGTAGTGGCTGACATCCTGCCTTCTAAGGGAAGGTTTACAAGGCCAAGGCTATAAAATGCTACCCTACTATTACAGGGCTGTTGGACAGGGACCAGGGTATACTTGAAGAATTCCAAGCCTGGGATATGGCTCTTCCAGGCGAGTCAGTTCTTATCCACGATATTGATCTGCTCCCCCACATTCATACACCTCTACACATAAGCACACAGGCTCACACACATCAAAAGACTCTCTGAACCAGAGGTTTTCCAATCTTCCTTCATACCCACTCTCTCCCTACCCCTCTCTCCATATCCCTCTCTCAGCATCCCATGAACAGCAACCTGTGTACCCTCTAATGCTCCAGCCTGCACAAACAGCATTATGATATGGCCCCAGGCTCCATGCGGAGCCCACAGTCAAGTCAGAGTCTTGAACATTGCATATGCTTGGGACTAGAAACAAAATAAGACAGTGTTGGTTTGCTGAGGCAACAGAGCTAACTGAGCAACTCCAACTGGTCAATATAACGAATAGAACCTTCTCGGGTTAAAGCATACAATCAAAGCTATGCGTTATATGGTGATTATATAGATTGTTAAAACATTTATAAAATTGCATGTTTGTATGCTTATTATAGGAAGACAGTTGGCCTCTTTCTTAATTGGGCCTAGTCAGAAACATATGAATCCTATTTTGAAATCTGGGCACGCAACATTCATTTTTCAAATACATTTCCCACCGTTATCATTGCATGGTTTATGCATCAAAGTCAGATTAGTTTGTGTATCTCAATTTTGGATTTAGCCATTTGTCTTTGAGACTTAGTCAAGCACACAATACACTCACAATGACACCACAATCCACTTTGTGAATCCCTTCCGTGGCAGTAGGCTTTAGTACCACAATTCATTCGTGAAATTGTCCGGTAAGTTTTATGCTGTTGCGTAACAGCCTTTGACTCTGAAAATGTGTTTCCTTTCATGTCGGACCTTACCACATGTTGGGTACAACTGGAAACTCAACTTACTTTCCTTCAAATGTGTCGAATGCAGCTTTAACTTACAACAGCAGACATGCATGGTCTGTTTTTTCAGCCTTGATTCACCAAAGACAATATCAGTCTAGGCCTCATCTGTCATGTATCAAACCAAACCTAACATTTCACTTTGCTTGTCAGCCATTGATTTTTCACCTCAATGTTTTCTCCAAGAGGCATCCCACTCATACGTACAAGCCATCCACTAGATTCTGGAGAATTGTGGAAACAGCATAGGTTGTAGACAGATGTTTTTCCTCGTGTACAGTGGCTTGCGAAAGTATTTACCCCCTTTGTCATGTTTCTTACTTTGTTGCCTTACAACCTGGAATTAAAATAGTATTTGGGGGGGGGGGGGGGTTGTATCACTTGATTTACACAACATGCCTACCACTTTGAAGATGCAAACTATGTCTTATTGTGAAAAAAACTAGAAATAAGACAAAAAAAACAGAAAACTTGAGAGTGAATGGTCATTCACTCCCTCAAAGTCAATACTTTGTAGAGCTACCTTTTGCAGCAATTACAGCTGCAAGATTCTTGGGGTATGTCTCTACAAGCTTGGCACATCTAGCCACTGGTATTGTTGCACATTCATCAAGGCAAAACAGCTTCAGCTCCTTCAAGTTGGATAAGTTCCACTGGTGTACAGCAATATTTAAGTCATACCAGAGATTCTCAATTGGATTGAGGTCTGGGCTTTGACTAGGCCATTCCAAGACATTTAAATGTTTCCCCTTAAACCACTCAAGTGTTGCTTTACCAGTATGCTTAGGGTCATTGTCCTGCTTGAAGGTGAAACTCCATACCTCCATCCCAGTCTCAAATCTCTGGAAGACTGAAACAGGTTTCCCTCAAGAATTTCCCTGTATTTAGTGCCATCCATCATTCCCTCAATTCTCACCAGTTTCCCAGTCCCTGCAAATAAAAAACATCCCCACGGCGTGATGCTGCCACCACCATGCTTCCCGGTCGGGATGGTGTTCTCCAGGTGATGACAGGTGTTTGGTTCGGACCAGACATAGCATTTTCCTTGATGGCAAAAAAGCTACATTTTAGTGTCATCTGACCAGAGTACCTTCCTTCCATATGTTTGGGGAGTCTCCCACATGCCTTCTGGCGAACCCCAAACATGTTTGATAATTTTTTTCTGGCCACTCTTCCATAAAGACCAACTCCGTGGAGTGTATGGCTTAGAAGTGGTCCTATGGACAGATACTCCAATCTACGCTGTGGAGCTTTGCAGCTCCTTCAGGGTTATCGTTGATCTCTTTGTTGCCTCTGATTAATGCCCTCTTTGCGTGAGTTTTGGTGGGCGGCCCTCTCTTGGCAGGTTTGTTGTGGTGCCATATTCTTTCAATTGATGTTACAATGGATTTTTAATGTACTCCGTGGGATGTTTAAAGTTTGGGATATTTTTAATCACTCAACACTGATCTGTACTTCTCCACAACGTTGTCCCTGACCTGTTTGGAGACCTCCTTGGTCTTCATAGTGCCGCTTGCTTGGTGGTGCCCCTTGCTTAGTGGTGTTGCAGACTCTGTGGTCTTTCAGAACAGGTGTATATATACTGAGATCATGTGACAGGTCATGTGACACTTAGATTGCACACACGTGGAATTTATTTAACTAATTACGTTACTTCTGAAGGTAATTGGTTGCACCAGATCTTATTTTGGGGCACCATAGCAAAGGGGGTGAATACATATGCATGCACCAATTTTAATTTTTTTGAGTTATTTTTTTCATTTCACTTCACCAATTTGACCTAGTTTGTGTACAGTTGAAGTCGGAAGTTTACATACACTTAGGTTGGAGTCATTAAAACTTGTTTTTCAACCACTACACAAATTTCTTGTTAACAAACTATAGTTTTGGCAAGACAGTTAGGACATCTACTGTGTGCATGACAAGTAAATTTTCCAACAACTGTTTACAGACAGATTATTTCACTTATAATTCACTGTATCACAATTCCAATGGGTCATACGTTTACATACACTAAGTTGACTGTGCCTCTATACAACTTGGAACATTCCAGAAGATTATGTCATGGCTTTAGAAGTGTCTGATTGACATCATTTGAGTCAATTGGAGGTGTACCTGTGGATGTATTTCAAGGCCTACCTTCAAACTCAGTGACTCTTGCTTGACATCATGGGGAAATCAAAAGAAATCAACCAAGACCTGAGAAAAAAAATGTAGACCTCCACAAGTCGTTCATCTGTACAAACAATAGTACGCAAGTATAAAAACCATGAGACCACGGAGCCATCATACCGCTCAGGAAGGAGACGCATTCTGTCTCCTATGGATGAACGTACTATGGTGCGAAAAGTGCAAATCAATCCCAGAACAGCAGCAAAGGACCTTGTGAAGACGCTGGAAGAAACAGGTACAAAAGTATCTATATCCACAGTAAAACAAGTCCTATATTGACATAACCTGAAAGGCCGCTCAGCAAGGGAGGAGCCACTGCTCCAAAAACGCCATAAGAAAACCAGTCTACGGTTTGAAACTGCACATGGGGACAAAGATCGTACTTTTTGGAGAAATGTCCTCTGGTCTGATGAAACAAAAATAGAACTGCTTGGCCATAATGACCATCGTTATGTCTGGAGGAAAAAGGGGGATGCTTGCAAGCCGAAGAACACCATCCCAACCGTGAAGCATGGGGGTGGCAGCATCATGTTGTGGGGGTGCTTTGCTGCAGGAGGGGCTGGTGCACCTCACAAAATAGATGGCATCATGAAGTAGGAAAATGATGTGGATATATTGAAGCAACATCTCAAAACATCAGTCAGAAAGTTAAAGCTTGGTCGCAAATGGGTCTTCCAAATGGACAATGACCCCAAGCAGACTTCCAAATTTGTGACAAAATGGCTTTTACCTCTTATGGCTGCCATCCCTGTACAGGGATCAACCTCAGGGGAAATTTCAGAGTGACAAATAAAAATACAACGTCGTAACATTAAACATTCTTGAAAATGCAAGTGTCTTACATCCTTCAAAAGATTAGAATCTTGGTCATCAAATTACGTTTTCCGATTTAAAATAGCTATTACAGAGAACAAAAACCATGCTTTTGTTTGAGAAGAGCGATCGACAACAAAAACATTTTCTGCCAGTTTTTACACATTCACATCTGAAGGTAAAATTCTGACTTACATTCTGATATCTTGCTCTTATTTCTCTTCCTGAGGGGCCCAGTGATCAAATGAAGTTCCGTTTTCTTTGATAAAATCAATTTTTATAGCCTAAATCGAAACATTTTGTAAACCGTTTGTGCCGTGAATTCCATCTCTATCATTTGTTTACGGAGCATTCTATGTAATTACACACCGTAAACAATCGTTTATCCAGTCATGGTTGGTTTCAGTGCATTCCTCTGGATGTTTGCAACACAGCCAAAATTGATTGTTTTTTTTTGTGGAGAGTATTGACCGAAGTGAACTGATTTGAAGATAACGAGCAATTACTTCCTTGCGCACCAATAATTTTAGTGAAGCTTCGTTGATTGACTGTATTTCTGCCCAATGACCACTGATATTCTTGAAATCAAGCTGGGTAGATAGCCAATGAGCTGAGGTAAACGCCAGTATGTGATGGTTATGGGTTGGACCACCATTCCTTGTTTGTATGCATGCGTATCGAACTCCATTCTCGCCTTGACCATCAGAGTAGTTTCAGTGACGCTTGTTACGCACAGCAGTATTTTGGAAAGTAGTATTTTCAACGATTTCATTGAAGACATCACGGCGAATAAATCAGGAAAAGTGAAGTCCAAGTCTAAGTATACAGATTCGCACCAGATTATAGAAGAGATTGATCGGGAAAGTGAGACAGATTTTTAGTTTGAGAAATCTTTTAGTGTTATGATTCAAACAGGAGCTGAGGAGCTGTTTCTGCAAGGACAGGACGTACTTCTGGACGGGTAATATATATATATATTGTTGAATGGAACAGCACTTCACCTTAGTGACTGTTCCCTCTGCTCTATACAATACATATATTTTAAGGCTCGTACAATACAAATATTTTTTTTATGTTTTCTTTCACAGTGATAGCGACTCCGACTGGGAGCCCCCAGTGCCAAGCTGCCCACTCTACCTCTGCCCCCTCTTCTCCTGCCTCCAGTGGTGTTCATATGCCACAGTCTTGACCTTACTGCAGGCATGACTGTGCCTCAGGGCCAAAAGGGCACAGCATGGAGGCGTCGTTGTGTTCTGTTTCGCATGACCTGCACCACTTGTTCAGTTTGCCTCTGCTTTACATCAGAAAGAGACTGCTATGGGACATGGCACAGGCAGCAAAATATTGTGTAGAGGACTTCCAAAGGGTCTACTGTTTTTTTTAAATATTTATTTTCTAATATATATTTTTTTAATTTTTACCAAAAAATGTTGTGTGTTAGAATTGCTTTTTGATATGTTGTATATAGTTATTTGCACTGTTGTATATAGTTATAGGTCATTTCACCAATTCGGCCACTTGGGTACATTTGGGCAACTTGTGTGGGACACCTGGGTGACTTCATGCTAAATGTCATGTAGCTCACCCATTCCTGAAGTTATCTGTCTGAAACTTTGCACACCTACAGTTGCCCTCTTGTGTTATCCATCAAATTTATCTCCAGTATCCTATCTGACAGTGTTGCTATTCTAGTACATGTGAAAGATGATTCTACAACAATAAAAAACAGAAAACGTATGCTCTTTCTTTCTCGTTTCTTCCACCAGATCTACTGTGTTATATTCTCCTACATTCAATTAACATTTCAACAAACTTCAGAATGTTTCCATTCAAATGATACCAATAATATGCATATCCTTGCCTCTGGGGCTGAGCTCCAGACAGTTAGATTAGGGTATGTCTTCAGGCGGAAATTGAGAACAAGGGATGCAGCCATAAGAGGACAACAAAGTCAAGGTATTAGAGTGGCCATCACAAAGCCCTGACCTCAATCCTATAGAACATTTGTGGGTAGAACTGAAAAAGCGTGTGCGAGCAAGGAGGCCTACAAACCTGACTCAGTTACACCAGATCAGTCAGAAGGAATGGGTCAAAGTGCACCCAACTTATTGTGGGAAGCTTGTGGAAGGCTACACAAAACGTTTGACCCATTTAAACAATTTAAAGGCAATGCTACCAAATACTAATTGAGTGTATGTAAACCTAAAAAAATATTCTGACTTTCATATTCTTAAAATAAAGTGTTGATCCTAACTGACAGGGAATTTAAACTAGGATTAAACGTCAGGAATTTTGAAAAACTGAGTTTAAATGTATTTGGCTAAAGTGTATGTAACCTTCTGACTTAATCTGTATGTCCATTACATGAAATCCAAATAAAATCGGTTTATATTACAGGTTGCAATTCAACAACATAGGAAAAACCCCAAGGGGGATGAATACTTTTGCAAGGCACCGTAATGGGGTGGTATGGATTAAAGGTCGACCGATTATGATTTTTTTTTTTTACGCCGATACCGATTATTGGAAGACCAAAAAAAGCCGATACCGATTAATCGGACGACTTTTTCAAATGTATTTGTAATAATGACAATTACAACAATACTGAATGAACACTTATTTAAACTTAATATAATACATCAATAAAATCAATTTAGCCTCAAATAAATAATGAAACATGTTCAATTTGGTTTAAATAATGCAAAAACAAAGTGTTGGAGAAGAAGGTAAAAGTGCAATATGTGCCATGTAAGAAAGCTAACGTTCATGTTCCTTGCTCAGAACATGAGAACATGTGAAAGCTGTTGGTTGCTTTTAACATGAGTCTTCAATATTCCCAGGTAAGAAGTTTTAGGTAGTTATTGTAGGAATTATAGGACTATTTCTCTCTGTACGATTTGTATTTCATATACCTTTGACTATTGGATGTTCTTATATGCACTTTAGTATTGCCAGTGTAACAGTATAGGTTCCGTCCCTCTCCTTTCTCCTACCTGGGCTCGAACCAGGAACACATCAACAACAGCCACCCTCGAAGCTGCGTTACCCATGCAGAGCAAGGGGAATAACTACTCCAAGTCTCAGAGCAAGTGACATTTGAAACGCTATTAGCGCGCACCCCGCTAACTAGCTAGCCATTTCACATCGGTTACACCAGCCTAACCTCGGGAGTTGATAGGCTTGAAGTCATAAACAGAGCAATGCTTGAAGCACTGCGAAGAGCTGCTGGCAAACGCATGAAAGTGCTGTTTGAATGAATGCTTACGAGCCTGCTGCTGCTTACCACCGCTCAGTCAGACTGCTCTTTCAAATCATAGACTTAATTATAACATAATAACACACAGAAATACGAGCCTTAGGTCATTAATATGGTTGAATCCGGAAACTATCACAAAACGTTTATTCTTTCAGTGAAATACGGAACCGTTCCGTATTTTATCTAATGGGTGGTATCCATAAGTCTAAATATTCCTTTTACATTGCACAACCTTCAATGTTATGTCATAATTACGTAAAACTCTGGCAAATTAGTTCGCAACGAGCCAGGCGGCCCAAACTATTGCATATACCCTGACTCTGCGTGCAATGAACGCAAGATAAGTGACACAATTTCGCCTGGCTAATATTGCCTGCTAACCTGGATTTCTTTTAGCTAAATATGCAGGCTTAAAAATATATACTTCTGTGTATTGATTTTAAGAAAGGCATTGATGTTTATGGTTAGGTACAGTCGTGCAATGATTGTGCTTTTTTCGCAAATGCGCTTTTGTTAAATCATCCCCCGTTTGGTGAAGTTGGCTGTCTTTTTTAGGAAGAATTAGTCTTCACACAGTTCTCAACGAGCCAGGCGGCCCAAACTGCTGCATATACCCTGACTCTGTTGCAAGAGAAGTGACACAATTTTCCTAGTTAAAAGAAATTCATGTTAGCAGGCAATATTAACTAAATATGCAGGTATAAAAATATATTATTGTTTATTGATTGTAAGAAAGGCATTGATGTTTATTGTTAGGTACACATTTGAGCAACGACAGTCATTTTTCGCAAATGCGCACTGCATCGATTATATGCAACGCAGGACACGCTAGATAAACTAGTAATATCATCAACCATGTGTAGTTAACTAGTTTTTTAAAGATAAGTTTAATGCTAGTTAGCAACTTACCTTGCTTCTTACTGCATTCGCGTAACAGGCAGGCTCCTCGTGGAGTGCAATGTAAGGCAGGTGGTTACAGCGTTGGACAAGTTAACTGTAAGGTTGCAAGATTGAATCCCCGAGCTGACAAGGTAAAAATCTGTCGTTCTGCCCCTGGACAAGGCAGTTAACCCCCTTTTCCTTGGCCATCATTGAAAATAAGATTGTGCTCTTAACTGACTTGCCTAGTTAAATAAAGGTGTTGGCCAAATTGGCCAAAAAATTGGCGTCGAAAAATACCAATTTCCAATTGTTATGAACTTGAAATCGGTGCCAATTAATCGTCCATTCCAATTAATCGGTCGACCTCTAGTATGGATGGAGTCTAGGTAATATTAAATATGTGCTTAAAATATGATTTAATAATGTATCAGTTGAGTATTTTTATTTATGTAACTAGGCAAGTCAGTTAAGAACACATTTTTACTTACAATGATGGCCTAGGAACAGTGGGATAATTGCTTTGTTCAGGGGCAGAACGGCAGATTTTTACATTGTCAGTTCGGGGATTTGATCTAGCAACCTTTTGGTTAGTGGCCCAACGCTCTTACCACTAGGCTACCTGCCGCCCCCAGTATAAGGACTAAGATATGAACTAAATGTGTATAAAATGTTCTACTGTAAATATTTTCAAATAAACACCTAATGATACTGGATCACTAGAAGAGCAGTAGTTTAGAACTGTTGTACGGGATTTGGTCAATCCTCTATCCTCCATCCATGTGCTTCAAGTATTGTATGATCTATGAATTTGAAAGTGGTCACATTTCCCAAGCCCCATTCCTCATCTACCACAAAGTGTCAGGAAATGACATTTTGTGCATTTAAACAGGAATGAATACAGCCAGAAGTGACTCTCAGCGGTATGGACAGTTTGCCTGCTGGTGCAGTAAAGCCTATGTGTGGGTGGTAGGAGAGTGCTAACAGAATGGGTACAACGAGAATGATAAACAGATAAGCAAGTGGGCTGAAAAACACTGCATATTATGTCCATGGCCTCCATACACTTATTGAGCTTATATGCAGAAACAAACGGCTCTATTATTTACCATGTCGGTCTTTGTTCTTGTTGTTGAAAAATAAGATCAAATCTCGCCCTGGCCCGATGCAGCATTATTCTCCACTTTTCCACAATGCCATTAGCTATAAATCATACTGGCAGAAATCTATTAGCATTTTAGCAAGCTATCATGGCCTTGCCACCTCTCCCATTTCTCATCCTGGTGCATCGCAAATTGCATATCAAGCTCTGACCTGCTGATAATATAATGGAGTCTTTTGAATTTGCCATGAGTGTCAAGAAAGGGAGGAGTATTGTGCAGGCCGCAGCCTACTCGAAACAATTCACTGCAGAACAAAAAAGTACAACAACATTTATTTTACCATTCATCTCACTTCATTTTTCCATCTTTATACACTGTGTAAATGATTTATTTAAAACCATATTTGTAATTCAAGACACTTTGCTTGTTCTTCACCCCGGGCTAATCTGGTTTTCTTTCTCCAATTAGATAAGGAAATCACGTAATTAACACATGGTATTTCAAGTCAGCTATAACAATCTGCTCCACGCACTCTTCCTGTTTCACCAAACGCTAGCAGTGGGAAGTGAAGCTTGGGACATGTGGTCCCTGCTGTGTTCTTTAACACTGAAATACAAGACTCATCTGAATCTCGCTCATTAGGACATGAAATACATCATGCAAAGTGAGGAAAGTGAGGAGAAGGCTCACATGAGAAAATGTGAGTAGAAAAGGACATTTGTGACATATGGTTCTGTGAAATGATGAGTTATCTGCTTTGAGAGGAGCAGCTGGACGTTTCCTAAATATGATATGGCTATAGTGCACGTTATATTATGTCAGCAAAAGCGTTACTAGTATAACCAACACTTCTAGAGCCACGTCTTTGGACCAGGGGTTTAATTTGACCTTGACTAATGATGCCAATAAAAGCCATTCCAAATTAGCCTCTTTTCCCTCAACTTTCTTGGAAAACTCCTGGCTGGTATTGTAGGTGAGAGCACTGGGTGATGGGATGGACCTTTTCAACACAATAGTGAGCGAGCTATGAGTGACGGGGGAGGAGGATCAAATAAATATTTTGGAACAAAAAACCGGACACATAACGAACCAGGTTCAGGATGCTGTGGAGAGGAGAGATGCACCACACCTCATGTGACTGTCAATATCTCCTCAATGCCTGCAGATACAAGTAAATAAAACCATGTGACCCGTTTTTTTCCAATTATGTTCATCCAAGCACAATATTGATAATATGTCATGACTCTATGATGACGAGGATTGGTTGTAATGAAATCTGGGTTTACGTTGCTCAATATGCAGGATTGGTTGATGACAGAATATGAAAGTTCAAGATTTTCTAAGACACTTGAGAGCCTATGCAATCCAAACTCTTCGTAACCAGACCTTGATTTGAAGTGCTCTTGGTTTCCTGAGCCTTTCTGAAGTGTAACTACGTCGGGGACTAGAAAACCTGGGAAAGCCTTGGCATCTGTTCAAAAAGATTTGCAGAATCCACGCTTCCATTTCAATTCATTCAGTATGTTGTGTCCACAGTACACCTTGTGGCAGAGCAACCTGACGACAGTGCACTCTTGTAGAGGTCAATAACAGTGGTGGGACACTTTTACCCAGTGTCTTTGTGTTCCCCTTAGTGACAGCATCTCATTGTCAGGTGTTTAGCATGATAAGGTATTTAGCCTGATAAGGTCACCACACCCAGAGGGGATTACTGGCTGATTCTCATCAATGCAATGCTTTAAAAACAGGTTTATCCAACGTTGTAGCCTGGATCAACCAATCTAAATGCTAAGTCTCTCTCTCGGGAGAATGGAGGCCTGGCTGCTAACACATACGGATAAAGAAATCAAAATCAGCCATAAGGATTTGGATGGATGAGTTAAACACACAATTAAATGACCCTTGCACCTTTTTATTTGTCATAAGGACCTGGGAAATAGATTGATATTGCTAACAAAGTCAGGTAAAAGTGTCTAATAGCTGCTCTTTTAGTGTGACAAGTATTCCGATTACATTTGTTGGTATTCCTAGGAAGACGAGGTATTCACAGAAAAAAAAATGCAAGCGTAGCAATTGAGCTTAACTGATAAGGCAACAATTGTTCTAGAATGACACTGGTTTCTGCTCTGGGTGGACATTAACACCCAGTAGCAAGGCTACACTATGTGCCATGCCACCATCATCATTCCTTTTCAGCAAGTACAGAGCTAGCAGTAGTTAAATTGGGAGCTCACTGGCTCGTACTGGGAGGCCATGTTCCTCTTTGAGAGCGGCATAAGGATTGCTGTCAATCTCCTCCACGTCGAGTCAAGTTAGAGAACTATGAAGGAGGAGAGCTGGCAAGGAGTGGGAGAGGTCTCTCTCAAGGCAAACTGAAAATAAAGCATGTATACATATGGGGATGCATCTGGAATGATTTTATTTTGGAAAGAAAAATGATAATAACCAGATAGGTCAGCTATCTATCTGAAAAAGTGTCTGGTTGTAATTCACAAGTCCAGTTTCGATACTGTTCTCTGACATAATGGAAATCATTTTTGACATACTGTATCAAGCTTGTGACCTGATGCATTTGCTTTGGTTGTGTTTCAAATGATTGTGTTCCCAATATAAATGAATGGTAAATAATGTCATTTTGGAGTCACTTTTATTGTAAATAAGTATATAATATATTTCGAAACACTTCTACATGAATGTGGATGCTACCATGACTACGAATAATCCTGAATGAATGATGAATAACTATGAGAGAGAAAGTTGAACGCATAAATTTCAAACCCCCCAAAAATGCTAACCTGCCTTGTTATTGTAATGGTGAGAGGTTAGCATGTCTTGGCGGGTATGCTATTCGTGCGTCTAACTTTCTCACTCATTAGTGCTAGCTGCAAGTTGCTACAAGTAGGCCTGCCTTCAATCTACAAGCGCAACTTTTTCTCTCTTACTGTCTACCATAGTGACACATGTCACAGTCCCGCTCCCCTACTGCCATCTAAATAATGAATCCTCTGCCACTTGCGGTAATCCTCCGGTAGAGCTAGCCCATAAATAGCAAGGATCCAGACAGAAAACACTCGACTTCCCCATTCACCTTTCAAAACACATAAAAACACTTTTTATAAATGGTCTCCTCTGGTATTGCAAGTTAGTGACATGTACTGTACACAGGTTTGCGGAACATGATTTGCTTCAAGTGTTGAGTGATTGTGATCATTTAATGTCTCTGCACTATATCTGGTTTGGGAGTTGAACGTTTGCTCAGCATCCATTTGAAGACGACATCAAAGTAAGCCAACTACTTTAAAAGGCAGCAACATCTCATGGAAAAAGGTACAGTAATGGCAAAAGGCACCTCTGGGCTTCCTGTGATGGATATGTGAGTGAGTGAGTGAGTGAGTGAGTGAGTGAGTGAGTGAGTGAGTGAGTGAGTGAGTGAGTGAGTGAGTGAGTGAGTGAGTGAGTGAGTGAGTGAGTGAGTGAGTGAGTGAGTGAGTGAGTGAGTGAGAGAGAGAGAGAGAGAGAGAGAGAGAGACAAACAAACAAACAAAGAAAGAGGCAGAAAGAGAGAGGCAGAGACAGAGGGGTGAAAGTGAGAAAATAGAAAAGGTAGTTAGTTAGCTGGAATGTTTGCCCTCTTCCAGGAACTCCTTAATGTTATGCCAGAGAAACACCAAAGCAGACGAACCTGAGAAGAAATATCCTCTTAAGTGTCCTTTCACAGGAGGACTCAAAAGCTTCTCCCGCTCTCCCCCCCCCCCCATCCTGTGTCCCCGATTAATGCAAAGGGTACAGGCGGCCGTGAGGGGGTGCCAGTGATATCTGACATGTCCTATTGTATGCAGATGCGTTGACAGGCCTGGCATTTGGCGTGCAGCATTGGAGATGCCTTTCGGTGGCAAGCTCTCAGCCAATTACCAGGCAATTATTGTATTTATATGTACATACGACTTGACGTTAAGAATTAGGTCTAGACATATTCATCTATGTCAACAGCTTTGCAGAATATAGACTTCACCTATGCCACTAAAAGTGGAAAATGTTTCTCTAAATGTTTAACAAGCGGAAATGAGTAGAACAAATCGGTATCTAGGTCATTCCATAGCTAGCTTAATAAACATGGTTACAGATGAAAATATCAAAGATATGTAACGTTTTTTGTTGTTGTATCGGTGCCATGTTTTCTCATCGGCTCCCGGGTAGTAGTTGTTGGGGGGGTTAACCGCCTTGCTCAAGGACAGAACTGCACCCATTTATGTATTAATAAAAGTAGCAAATTAGAGCTGTGACACCGAGGGTGGGGGGTTAGTGTCACTGATCATCATAAACATTAAAAACCAAGTAGCTAAATGGTCTTTTCTACCTACAGAGATGGCACCCACCCGCTGGCTTTACAGTTGGGATAATGATTGCCATAACTATACCGGTGAACAATTTGAGAGAAGGACAATGCCCTCTGTGAGTATCATTAAAATAAGTTAGGTGCCATCATTGTACAATATTTGCAGAATGATCAAAACGCTAACAGGTTCATGTCTGACAATTATTTCCAAAATGAAAGAGAAACTAATGGGTTATTCTCAAATCATTTCCAGGAGAGAAATACTGATACATACAACATTTAATTATGAAACAAAACAATACACTTCAACGCTGGTTTGCAAGGACTGCGTGGGACAATAATATGTGCCCATGTTACGTTGCACGCCCATGGTACCGCATACCAAATTATGTCAATTGTAAACGTAATTTACCAAATTCTGATGAATCACAAAACTGCACCATTTAATTCACTGGATTATATACTGTGTCATAACATCGAGAAACATTAGGAAATCTTCCATAAGAGTTTGGACCGTTTAAAAAAAAAATGTTTTTACACTCCTGCTGTAAAACTCATATCCAGTCAACAGTTTGGCCCCTACGCATCATTACAAACTGTGAGGGTGGGTTCTGGAACATTTAACTGCCATTTGGGTGATTAGGATTCTGTGATGACCACTTCCAAAACCACTCCTTTTCCTTGGTTTTGGTGGGCTTTTACAAAATAATTCCACAATGTCATAGAAATGTCAGTCACAGTTACATTGTCAAGTCCCAACCCCACAGTCAACGAGCAGGTGCAGGGGCAGCCCTTTTGGCAGGACATTTAAATTAGAGATTGTCTCTTAAGGACATAAAGTGATATTACAGTTGACACTGGAAATAGCAATAAAAAAAACGGAAATAATTAAACTGCATAATGTATATGGGCATCACGGATATTATAAACAACTAGGATAAAATCAGACTTGAACAATCAGAACGTCATGAATTGAATCAAATGAATGTGAGCAGCGTAATTTAATCATATCCCTCTTATTCAGGTATCAGCTACAAATACAGTTACCTTGCTCCACCTTTTGGCCTTGGCAATAAATCATAGCTGTAGCTCCAGGGAAAGACCTCATATGACGCAATACCCACAGAGAAAAGCTTGTTGAGTTGGCCCACTTGTATTTACCTGTCATCTGTAAATATATGTGGATTGCAACTGTATGGCCCGGTTTGACACCCTAGCTTATTTATCTATGATGAATCTCTACTGCTTATTGTTGGTCGCCACTTTCTACACACCTATTACTCTGTCTTTACGGCTAGTGTTCTGCTAAGCACTTCAATCTGTCACTGTCTCCAAGGTCATGACGTAGACCCCGCAATGGTTAAATCAAAGGACTAAAGACCCAGGAAGCAATATCTACCATCCAGGCAAGATTTGTCATAGCCATTACCAAACCACATTGAAGGAGAGTTTCGATTGCATTGGCAATGTGCAAGTAGTGCAGACTGGAGAGAAACATAAGAATAGAAGTTTCTGGAAGACGACAGGCCTAATAATACCCATTATAGGTCACTTCCAATATGAAACGACTCCAAAAGGCTTAAAGCCACCTAAAATGTCCATTCAACATTTTATTTACTTATTTTTCATTTGTAGAGAATAGGCCAAAAAAAAAAACCAGATTCATTTCATGAGAAAATGCATCGGACTGAACATTGCCCATTGAATAATAGGCTACGTCAGAGGCTGGAAAATGTTGCACAAAACCTCTGCTAAAAATGGTTCTGGGCATGTGTATAGTAACTTGAGTCTGTAGAATTCCAAATTGCAATCTGTATCCAATTGACTTGCAATGTAAATATTCCCAGCTTCAGTGGACATGGTTCTAGCCAAGTGCATATGAATGAGAATGTGGTATTATCAATTTAAAAGTGTAAAGCTGGTGTCTGGTATTGACAAGAATCCAACAATCAAAAATAACCTTGATATTTTGACAAAAACAATAATAATTGAGGGCTCTATTTTAACAAACCTAAAGCAATAGAAAATCTAAGGTTTGCCAGTTGCGCTATAGGCCCGGGCTGTGTCAGAAGTATTTTCTATTTTCACTGCAGGACTTATGAGCACAATGGCGCGAAGGGGCTGGGTTTTGAGGAATAAATGTATTAATTATAGGTGTGAAGAGGGCTTGGCCACTCACTGGCCAAGCCCTCGTCACGGAATATTCTCTTTCTAGTCCATTGTGGATAGATACACTGTATTTTACTGAACAAAAATACAAACACAGCATCTAAAGTGTTGGTTCCATGTTTCATGAGTTGAAATAAAAGATCCCAGAAATGTTCCATATGCACATAAAGCTTATTTCTCTACATCCCTGTTAGTGAGCATTTCTCCTTTGCCAAAGACAATACCAGGTGTGGCATCTCAAGAAGCTGTAGAGTTTTGTCACAAAACACAATGCGACAGATGTCTCAAATTTTTTATACCGATTGACTGGGCTTGCCTCACCAGTGGGTGGGCCTGGCTCCCAAGTGGGTGTGCCTATGTCCTCCCAGACCCACCCACAGCCCCTGCCCAGTCATGTGAAATCCATAGGTTAGGGCCTAATTTATTTATTTCAATTGACTGATTTCCTTATGCGAACTGTAACTCAGTAAAAATCTTTGAAATTGTTGCATGTTGCATAATTATTTTTTGTTCAGTATAAAAACGCTACAGTAATGAGTAATAGCAATAGTAAAAAAAATAACATCCATTGTTTGCTTAATATGTTTGGAGTGTTGACAGTCAACATTGTTGTAACTGGCTTCAAACAATATAGGGCCTTTACGCCAGGGGTTGGAATCACTGTTCCGACCGACTAGCAAAATAAAGTTCTGAACCGGTTCGAACCCCCCAAAATGTCTGGTTTATATAGCTCCTTTCTGTTCCTATTTAAACCTCAAACATTTAGCTCGACATGAAATGATATGACCAATCAGTGGGGATGGAGCAGCTTGCTATGAAGCGGGTAAGCAATTGAACCTGTACAGGAAAGTCTAAGAGCAAATTGTATTTTGCCGTAACAGCGTAGATGAATCATAATGAAAGAAACACACACACTGTGCTTCCAGGCACAGTATAGGGCGTGAGATGAAACTGACATTTTGCAGATGAAGAGAGAGCAAGAGAGGATGGAGGAAGGTCGCCTTAAAGCACTGGACATTTTGTTATAACACGCATTATCTGAATTAGGGCCACAGAATTATACCTATGGAGGAGCAGCTTCTATGGAGGAGCTTTGAATGTCATCCGAGTTAGTTTAACATCAGACCGGAGCAAATGTTAGCTAGCTAGATGGCTAACATACGTGTGTGCAGAGCAGCACGATAAAAAAAAATATGTCTTACCTTTTTGTAGCTAATAAATCCATTGTGAAACCTGATAACTATAGTATCTTTAACTAGCAGTGAAAAGCACTAGCATGCTTTTAAAATAACGGTTCTGTTCCAGAACAGCATAGATCACTTTCGTTACTGGTTTTCGGGTTCTGTTCCTTGAACCGGTTCCAACCCTTGCTTTACCCAGCAAACTCAAACAACAAATACCAGGCTCCTGTGCATTTTATTGTATGTGTAAGACACGTTCTTAAAAAACAAGATATAGCCTTGTCCTACCATTGATACGGCGTTATAGGACTGAATAACTTGGTGAATGCATTGGGCAGTTCATTATGAAGAGGAGAGGCTTTGCTTGGTTTTTAGTCAAATGAAACTAAAAGGGGAAAAAATATGTATGTTTCTAAATACGAGGTTTATGGGCACAAAAAGCACATATCTATTGTTCCATGTGCATATGGGGACTGTGCATCGCGGTTGGATAGGCTGCGCTTCGGTTGTCAAAATCAATGCCATAACCAACCTCGTTACTGCTAAAACCAGCTTTCGGTCTTAAATATCCCCATCAGTGCATATTGAAATTGGCCCTTTTGGCATACGTTTTTAAGGACACACCTAAGATATTGCCACCCCTCCCACCTCAGCGCAAGCAAGCTCATATAAGACAGGTCAATTACCAATCCTGTCGCTATGGTTTGACAGTAGAAGAGCGCCGGCTTTAACAGGTCAAAGTAGCAAACAAGCACGCATTTGACAATTGTCAGACGAAATTAGAGCCCGGAGTCTCCTTAATAACTCGATGATCAGTGAAAGGATTGGGAGGGATATACAGTGCTGCAGTCCAACTGAGGCCCAAGCCAATGGTTGAACAGTTACATTCACATACACGCTGACAGGATATGCATGCCTTTCACAAACTAAACCATACAGTATTGTCCCACATTAGTTCAAAATGGGCTATTTTCTTGCATAACTTATCCAACAAATTAGTTAAGATAGAGAAAACTAAGCCGTATAATGTAAAGTACAATAAAATACAAGAATCATCTTTCATGCTTTTCTCATCAACATTTGAAAGCATATCCAGTGCCAAAGTACAGGCTTTACCTTTGGCAATGACTGTGGCTATTCCCTCAAGAGTTCCTAAGGAGCTCCACTTCTTAGAGTATTTCTGGCTTTGTAGCAGATGTAAAAATGTCTTGGATATCCTCTTCGCTCGAGTTTTGATAGACACTACAGTCACACAGTGCACTGGAACGCTTTCGTTTGCCTCATTGACGCATTCAGTCGCTGGCTGCCACAAGGGTTAAAACCTACTGGACCGGGAAGTCACACACAGACACACAAGCGTCGTTCTAGTAGCCAACCTCTCTCCTGCTGCCTTGCATCCTTTCTCCTTCTCCTCTTACTCAATGCTGTACACCTCTCGCTTCTCTCCTTTACGTAAGACAGTAGAGAGAGTGCTGAAAGATTTGCACTGCTCCATCACGGATCGTGTTACAGTGTCTGGCTCTTGCTGCACTCACAGACAATAGGCTGAGCGTGTGTGTGTTTACCCCGCATAAGTATAGAGAAAGAAAGGAGCGAAAGAAAGGGAAGGAGAGGGGATGGAGACTGACACCAGCTAAAGCTAAACCCTGGGGGGGGGGGGGGGGGGATAGTGTGTTTGCCCTAGAAAAGCATCTCCAAGACATCTCGATAGGTGACATACATTGACAATAGAGAAACAGTGTCATGAATTCCCATGGGGGACGGTGTAGTAGTCACTCAAGTGTTCCTGACCTAAAAGTGTCACCTTGTGCACTTGTTTAAGCACTGTTTTGGTATTAACTTATCCATCAGGGTGACATCACTGCCACAATAGCCCCAATGTTTTCAACTGGGTCAAACAATTATAGATGGGATGTCTCTTTGTCCTAATGCGTTGTTAATTACACCATAAGCAGTTAAAGAGCTATTACAAAACACTAACGTGCTGAGATATACACAAACAATTTTAGTTAGTTAATTTGCATTATAAATGAACTCAAAATCAAAACAACTATACTGTAGGCTGCATATTCTGTGAATTTGATCATAGACTTTCTAGGGAAACAAGAGCAATTCATTCCCATCATGAAAGAGCCAAACATTTATTGATTTGACTCTTTCTTTGTCAGTATGGACAGTCTACATAGAATGATTAAATCATGTTGGATTATAGCAACAACAAAAAAATAGTCTGAGTATTTATTAGTTACTTTGTTGTTTGTTTACTTGTTTGATTTTGGATGTCACTTGAGTCTTGACAAAATAGGGTATTAATGTGACTTGGTTAAATTAATATTGTTTATTTAACTTTTAACATGCCGTGAAGGGGACATAAATGTCCTCAATCTCTAATTTGGCTGCGAAATGTATTTGGTAATGTTTATAATTGCCTCTAAAATCATTAAAGAAAATCTACAAACTGTCAATGTGACCTCTTAACACATCTGCATAAAATGTTGAGCAAAAACAAGGAATTAAATTAAGCTTTAAAAAGGCACACTTAGTAGTTTACACACTTAGTAGTAGGTTGTTGTTTTGTTGGGGGGGGGGGGGGGGGGTGTCTTTGAATGTGCAAAATACAATAAGGAAAGGAACAGGTGCCCAGACTGGCCTAAAGTACATTGCAGACTGTACATCGGATTCAGTGTTTTATAACTATCACGTCAAGCTGTGCGATGTTCCCAAATGCATATTTTGATATCAGCCTGCCCAGATTGTACAATTTGCTTCATTTCGTCGATTGGCTTGAGAGGCTACGTCAGCCGATGTAGGCTCCAACAATTGCAGCGGTGTATTTGATCTGCCCATGTGTCAGCAGTGGCTGCCCAAGCCTCTCTCTATGCTTATGTGCGACAGAGGCGAGTTCGGGAAAAACTGAAAGGATGCATCTTAGTGGTAGAATGTTTATTTTGATTTCAGATGTGTCATTTAAATAAGATGATTAGGGAAATTGTTCTTCTTGCACAGCATGTAAACGTTTAATTCAAACTATTATATTCATCTGACTATTCACATGAATCATATTATTGTGTGCATACTCAGTGCCGGCCGTGTTCCAATTGGTCAGTCACTGGGATCGGCTCGTAACACCAGCCACACTACACAATAAAGGGGGAAAAAATCTGACACTGACAGAACTTTGTTGGAGCCTATGACCGCACGTCGTGGTACTTAAAATCAGCAGACCTAGACCCTGTCACACTGAATGAGCCAAGACGTCCGACAATTGTTCATAACCTAAGAATTAGCCCACGGCGTGGACATCATCATGACATAAGACATCTAAAATTGTCTAAAATGGGCTTAAATCAAAGCCTGGTTAGTTTTTTTTGTCTATGTCTATTGTAGTAGTTCCCAAACTATGGGTCGGGGACCCACTCGTGTGCTGGGGCAGGGGTCACGGTGGGTCACGGGATGGAATGTTTCCTGCATTGCAAAAATAATAATAAATAAATTGGTTTAATACATTTTCAGGATGGAAAAACGGTTTCAGTTTAAACTTAAATGACTAAAACCAAATGTTTTGAAAATAAGAACACAGCATTAGCGATGTAAAAAATGCGTAGAATAACATAGAAATGAGCTTTTATACTGCAACATTTTCTCTTCGCAACCAAGATTATATTTTTTGGTGGGTCACGAAGCAACAACAAAAAAAACATTTGGGAACTCCCGCTATTGTACATGTAAATTCCTTGAAAAATACAAAAGAAAAGACAACACAAGGGAAATCTATTTGCAATAAATTGCTCTTGCAAATATGTGTGGTTGATGGAAAAAATTGGTCTAGATTCCATTGTTGCTATCAGTCGTGCACTTCAGTAGTATGCCCATGCATACCCTTTTCCCAACGGCAAACATTCTATTGCATTGAATGTGTTTTTTTGTATATACATTTCATGGTCTACAGGACAAACTATTCGTTCGAAAGAACGCATAATATAAAAACATGTCAAGACAAGCAAACCCAAAATGGGTGCCTGAAGGGAAGTCTTAAAGGGTGCACTATCGATATTATAGTCATTTGGCAAAATCAGGGCTGAATCAAAAGTCAAGGAATTAATTCCCCCCCTGTTGTTATGGCTAAACAAATGTAATTTTAGGTTGTTTGTCACCCAATGCTGTAGCCTATTTGCACAAGGAGGAATGCATTTCACAACTTCATTTCAATGTATGTGTTTGCGTGTTATGGCCAAGCATATATTTTTTGGGGGCATATTTCTGGCTAGAAGATTGAGAACATCAAATTATACCGGATTATATTCATAGCTCGTTTAAAAAAAAATTGATAGATCAGATTATCTTAACCCCTGACCATTAGGAGAATGAAAATATACAAACCCTGGACAAGCAATTACAGGCAATGTCTACCGAATCCTAGAACTACTACGTTAAAAGGCATGTTAATGTCCAGGTCCCTCAAGACCCCGTTCAATGTAAATATACAGTAATGTGTTAACATGTGTCGTTGACCTAGGTCGTGCAGTATGGATATCAAAAATACTGCCTAATGACATCACATTTCAAAGCAACAACTGGATGCTTATGCCAAGGCTAACTTGCCTTCAAAATTACTTGTGAGGATATAAAATGTATTTGGTCACATACACATGGTTAGCAGGTGTTATTGCAAGTGTAGCGAAATGCTTGTGCTTCTAGTTCAGACAGTGCAACAATATCTAACAAGTAATCTAACAACTACCTAGTAGACACAAATCTAAGTAAAGGGATGGATAAATAATATGTACATATAAATATATAGATGAGCCATGACCGACCGGCATAGACGAGATGCAATAGATGGTATAAAATACCGTATATACAAATGGGATGAGTAATGCAAAATGTGTAAACATAATTATTAAAGTGCCATTAATAAAGTGACTAGTGATCCATTTGTTAGAGTGGCCAATGATTTCAAGTCTGTATGTAGGCAGCAGCCTCTCTGATATAAGGGATAGGCCTACATTGAGGGCACTTAGTTAGGGGAAATTGTATAATTGGGACCTTTGAGGAGGGAGAGGTGGTGGGCTTGGGCCTGGATGGTTTGTCTGGAGAATAAATATGAATGTCTTGCCTTTGACAGTCACCCGCCGCTATTGATCCACCCTCTGTCAAATCAGGCGTATCTCCAAAGCCCTAGGATAAACAGCAACCTATACAGTCAAGTAGCTCATTTTCACAATAGCTGTATGTACGAACAAGAAAGAAAAAAAAGTGTCTGCCCTGGCCAAGATACGGCAATGAATTCAGGAAACAGTACCAGAAACTAGTCGGAATTTTCTTACTTATCGTCCCTCCTTCTAAAAGCAAAAAGAGATTAAGAGGGGGAGAAATAATACAAAATAAAATCGTCAAAATGGCGGGTATTCAGTTGGGGTTTGACAGGTTTTCACTCTGGGTTTTGGAGTTTGGAATTTGACATGCAGAGTGTGTCTGTTGCAGACACAGACGTTTGTTATGGAGAAACGGCTCGTAAAAAGAGAGGACGCCTCAGTGCTGTTGTGGTTCTTTGGTGTTTACTCCTCCAGCTGCCCTTTAGAATATGGATTATGTGATGAGGCAGTGGCAAGGGACCACTCCATGGGGGGGGGGGGGGGGGGGACTGGCTCCCGCAGACAGCCTGCGGGAGGGGGACGCAGGGACTAGCAGAGCCCCCCAGTTCTCAAGGCCGACCTCATTGAGATCCCACGGACGGATGCTTCTCACACTAGCACATACGCTAGTGTCTGAAAGAAAGGGAGCGAAAAGAAGAGGTTGAGAGAAAAAGGGAGGGAGGGGGCCACAGACTCACAGTCAAAGCAGAACAGAAAATGGGTTTGCAGCGAATGCTGTCCGCTGTCGCCGATCATGCCATTCCACAAACTATTGCGCTGTAAAAATAAGAAAATTAACCTCCCAGCGGGTGTAGCTATTGCTGATTTACTGCTCAAACAGTCGGATGTAACAATAACGATGTGACAGCTATGCTGCAGCGCGGCCCCCGCCGACTGAAGTTAACAAGAGGTCCTGGCGTTGAGCGCCGGACTCAGACACAATGGTCTGAACAGTAGGGCGCCGGGCCTGTGGCCGCTGGCGTGGCATGGAGCAGGTGATTATCCATCTCCTTCCGGTGCCTTGAGTCACAGCCAATCACGACCGAGCAACCGTGTCCCCCAACGACCTGCGAGGGAGGAAAGAGAGGGATCTGACATCATGCATTATTTACTCGCACAGCTACGGCGCATAGACCTTGACAAAGGGTAGGCCTTCTGAGGTTCCATCGCCGCCGACTTCTTTCCGATCCATTATTGATGGCAACAGTATGCTGTATACCTTTCCCTGATTTACTGCATTCTGTTCTTGTTCCTTTAATAAAGGTTATTTCCAGTAAAGTAATTCACCATGCTCTCTAATATTGCAACAGTATTTCTTCCAAATTGAAAACTTTAGCATGAAAGCTTTGGGAGGACACACTTATTTTACGGTTCTGTTTCCACTATTTCAATTGCTACCTAGAATTGAATAGGTCTCCCCACCACCCCACAACTTGGGATACGGGAACGTAACTCAAAGGGGGCCTGAGGTATGGATCCCATTACCAATTACCATGTTATGAACGTTACATATAGTAACTGTATATTCCAAATGCAGTTGCAATCACGACCTCTGACAATGAGCCAAATTAGGGAATGCACATCCAAATATGCATGAACCCCCCGGGGATGATGGCTCCCTGGCTTTTAACTTGAAGGCAATTGCTTTGCATTTCATGGTGTCCAATCCAAGATTATTACCAGGCGCACTTCAAAAGATTTCCCCTCAATCTCCCCGGGAAAACAATCAATCTGCTAATTATACATGGTTGGGACAGTTGGCAATGTTCCCTTTGAGGATCCACACGTCTTTGACTGATCTGCAGTCGATCCCCAGATTGTGACTAATCGTCATTACTGGCTGCTGAAACAATGACTTCCTTTCAGTCATCGAAGCTTCAGGAAAGACACCGGGGATCTAGGAGTTTTCATAATGGTGGTTTGGGGCTTGAGTCTGGATTTATAGGAATTAAGGCTGCGACTCGCAGGGGTCAAAAATGCTTTTTAAAGCAAAAAAATGAAATCCAACTCCTCATTTACAACTGCGGCCTAGCCAAGATAAAGCAAAGCAGTGAGACAAAGACAACGACACAGATTTAGACATAAACATAAACAAACGTACAGTCAACAACACAATAGAAAAATCTGTATACAGTGTGTGCAAATGAAGTAATGAGGTAAGGCAATAAATAGGCCAATAGTATCAAAGTAATTACAATTTAGAAATTTACACTGGAGTGATATACGTGCAGATGAGGATTTACAAGTAGAGATGATGGTGTGCAAAAGAGCAGAAAAACAAAAACAAATATGGGGATGAGGTAGGTAGTTGGTTGGATGGGCTATTTACAGATGGGCTGTGTACAGCTGCAGCGACTGGGAAGCTGCTCTGACAGCTGACAATTAAATTTAGTGAGGGAGATATAAGTCTCCAACTTCAGTGATTTTTGCAATTCGTTCCAGTAATTGGCAGCAAAGAACTGGAAGGAAAGGCGGCCAAAGTGGTGTAGGCTTTGGGGATGACCAGTGAAATATACCTGCTGGAGCGCGTGCTACGGGTGGTTATAGCTATGGTGACCAGTGAGCTGAGATAAGGTGGAGCTATGCCTAGCAAAGACTTATAGATGACCTAGAGCCAGTGGGTTTGGCGACAAATATGTAGCGAGGACCAGCCAACGAGAGCATACAGGTCGCAGTGGTGGGTAGTATACTGGGCTTTGGTGACAAAACGGATGGCACTGTAATAGACTGCATCCAATTTGCCGAGTAGAGTGTTGGAGGCTAATTTGTAAATTACATCGTCGATGTCAAGGATCGGTAGGATAGTCAGTTTTACGAGCATAAGTTTGGCAGCATGAGTGAAGGAGCCTTTGTTGTGAAATAGGATGCCGATTCTAGATTTAACTTTGGATTGGAGATGCTTAATGTGAGTCTGGAAGGAGAGTTTACAGTCTAGCCAGACACCTAGGTATTTATAGTTATCCACAAATTCTAAGTCAGAGCCATCCAGAGTAGTGATGCTAGTTGGGCGGGCTTGCCCTTTATACCAACTTAAATTGATCTAGATATTACACTGTTCTTCTCTCAGCACATATCAAAGCTGCAGGCTAAGGTTAAACCTAGACTTGGTTTCCTCTATCGTAATCACTCCTCTTTCACCCCAGCTGCCAAACTAACCCTGATTCAGATGACCATCCTACAGATACCATTCAGCCATCAGATTTGCCACCGATGCTCCTTATAGGACACATCACTGCACTCTATACTCCTCTGTAAACTGGTCATCTCTGTATACCCGTCGCAAGACCCACCAGTTGATGGTTATTTATAAAACCCTCTTAGGCCTCACTCCGCCCTATCTGAGATAACTTCTGCAGCCCTCATCCTCCACATATAACACCCGTTCTGCCAGTCACATTCTGTTAAAGGTCTTCCAAAGCACACACATCCCTGGGGTCGCTCGTCTTTTCAGTTCACTGCAGCTAGTGACTGGAACGAGCTACAAAAAACACTCACGCTGAACAGTTTTATCTCTCTCTTCATTCAAAGACTCAATCATGGACACTTACTGACAGTTGTGGCTGCTTCATCCTGATGTATTGATGTCCCAACCTCTTGCACTTTATGCCATTGTCTTTGCCCAATAATGTTTGCACCATGTTTTATGCTGCTACCATGTTGTGCTGCTGCCATGTTGTGTTGGTACCATGAAGTTTTCATGTTGTGTTGATACTATGCTGTGTTGTGTTGTCATGTGTTGCTGCCATGCTATGTTGTTGTCTTATAGGTCTCATTATGTAGTGTTGTAGTGTTGCGGGGTCTCTTTATGTAGTGTTGTGGGGTCTCTCTTGTTGTGATAAGCACACCTGCTTCCGTCACGCACATCAGCGATTCATTGGACTCACCTGGACTCAATAACTTGTGTTATTACCTCCTCTATATCTGTCTGTTCCCCAGCTCTGTTCCCCGCTTCTGCATTAATTGTCGTATGTCTTTGTATTACCCGGTTCTGACACTGTTCCTGTCCTGTTCCGGGGGTGCCTTAGCTGGCTCGTCGAGTTTACACGCCCTAGCTGATTCGAGAGCGCCAATCCCACGTCAGGCCTCAGCCGGATCGTCAGTTTTTTACTCCTCGGCCGGATCGCCGGGTTCCCACGCCTCGGCCGGATCGCCGGGCTCCCACGCCTCGGCCGGTTTGTCGGGATATTATGCCCAGCCGGCTTGTCCAGTGCCCGTGCCTCGGCCGGGGATGCCGGGTGGCGCCCCTAGGGGGGGGGGGGGGTACTGTCACGCCTGCTCCCGCTCACCCTCCCTGGTGCTCGAGGGCACCAGGCCGCCACCATCATTACACACGCCTGCTTCCCTCGTCACGCGCATCAGCGATTCATTGGACTCACCTGGACTCATCACCTGTGTTATTTCCTCCCCTATATCTGTCTGTTCCCTGCTTCTGCATTAATTGTTGTATGACGTTGTGTTACCAGGTTCTGACGCTGTTCTTGTCCTGTTCCATGTCTGTACAAAATTCAAATGTTCACTCTCCGTACCTGCTTCTCTACTCCAGCGTCAGTTCTTACACATTGTAAATAAGAATTTGTTTTTAACTGACTTGCCTAGTTAAATAAAGGTCAAATAAATAAATTAAGTGAGTTTGACAAAATCCAGTCCTTCGCTTTTATGTAGAAGGCTTGAAGATCAGTTCTGGTGACATTCTACTCCCAAAAAAATTTAAATAAAAATGCTGACCCCATCTAAAATACAATTTCCACCTCCAGAAATGAGCCCAAAAACATATTAGTGTTTTTTATTTATTTTGATCATAATGTTAAAATAATTTAAGAACAATTTTTATTATTTGTATTATTGAATATCCGAAACGTATAATATACTTGCAATGAAGCCACTCAACAACGACATCATACCAGTCATCCAACAGACTCCCATTGAGAGCGACACACAGAAGCATCCAGGGTCAATGCCCTGCTCAAGGGCACGTTGACAGATCTCCCACCGGGCCAAAACACGTGAACACAACCCCCCCCCCCCCCCCCCCCCCCCTCAAGATCCCCCCACAGTTCCCCAATCGCTGTCCCTCAACCATCCTAGACCCGTCCACAGTCCCCTCCGAAGAAGAAAAATCCAAAATTCCATTCCCCACCCCCACAAACCCCCCAATGCACCAACAGCCAAGATAATGAACTAAAGAGAAAAAAGAAAAAAGGCTGAAGAAAACAGCAAACAATGCAAAAAACAACAACAACAAAAGAAAAAAAACAAAAGGACAACTAAAATCATCACAGCAATGCAAACTGTATATGTTTGAGTGCATGTTTGGCACTATTAGATGTGTGTGTGTCCGTGTATTTGAATGTGTGATGCATGTGTACAAACACCTGCACGGCATCAGCCTCAGGCAAACCGGCATTAGCTGTAAAAACACTGCCCATCAGTGTCATTCAAACACATTTTGTATTATGTTTTATTTAGACTTGATTTTTTTACTTGTATCTTTGACCATCAATCTATCTCCCGCACAGCAACTCCACTCCCACTTGTCTCCAATTCCACATCCCAACCCTCAGCTTCCTTCAGCCCATCCCACCTATCCATGCTGGCCACCCTCTTCAGATTTCAAAAGAACATATATATCTTTCAACTATGCTGTGATGTTTAACATACTTTTCCAATCTATCTAATTGAATAGAATCCATAGATTGCGAGTTGAAGATAAATACTTTAACTAAGAGTATTAGTATATTAGTAATTGACTGACCCGGTCTCTCCAGATCTCCTAACAGTACTATCTCTAGGGTCAATTTTAGATCAATGCTATGCATTTTCAGCCATTCCTGAACCTGAGACCAGAAACAGGCTAACTGAGGGCAATACCAAAATAAATAGTCTATTGATTCTGTATCCTCACAACATAATCTGCAGAGCTTCGATGATTTTATGCTCCAAATATTCAACATTTTGTTGGTGGCAAGAATTCCATATAATAATTTCTGCTGAAACGCACGTCTTGAATTTTGCTTCGTTTTATATATCAACTCATACACCCGTACCATGAAATCGTTACATCAAAAATGTCTTCCCAACTATTTTGCAATCTGTATGGCACAGTTGTCAACATCATGGTCCTCAAATGAAACTGGTATACTTTCCTATTTACGCTCCTTTTATTCCTCCGCCAGTTTTGATCCTTTATATTGGGCAGACAGATCAGTTTCCTCCCGCTGCCACCCGCCTCCTCCATTTTTGGGGTAATGCTGTAATCAATTGGTTGTACTCTTGGATTGAGCAGACGCTCCCGTACAATTCTGATAACTCCATGAAGGACATAACTCCACCTTTCCAATTTACAATATCATTTAAGGACAAAATACAGTTTTCAAATAAATACAAGTATGTTATCAACCAGCACATTTGAGTTCAGCCATAATATTTGTTCTGTCTTTTCAGGGGGATGAAATTGAAATTGTAGCCAGCTCTGCAATGCGTGTATGAAAAAGAGATATTTTGCAAGAAGTATAACTTTCAATTCATCGAAAGTGAGACATGGCAATCAGCACAAAGGCAAAAAGGCCATTTTTAAACAATGGATGAGCTTTTCTTAGTAATCTACATTAGGGTTCAAGTAAAACTTTTGAATAAGTGAAGCTTTTAGAGAAAAGTTTAGTGCTTCTATATTTAATCATCTCAACCCACCCAATTCATATATTCAATTCAATCCAATTCAATAGGCACACTTTATTTTGTCTGGTTTAGCGTCCCAGATAAAGCTAAATATTTTTTGCTGATATGATTTGAAAAACGAATCATCAGGAGTAGGCAGCGCCATAAGTAATGATATGACTAAGAAATTATGTTCTTAGTCATTCTCAGTTCTTACTCACGAAAACTGAGATATGACTAAGAACATCATTTTTACCAATATGGCATATAGCCATGGTCCATATTATCAGCTATGCTACTCGCAATAACCATTATCACCTGTAGCCCAACTGATGCAGCATAGTGGCTATAAATACATAGAAATGTATATGTATTTGTATATGTATATGCATGTTGTTTGTCCATCTGCATTTACACCATTGGGCATAAAATCCTGATCGTCATTATTATTTTGGGGGTTTCTATTACAAATTCCGGTTGTAACTGCATTTTTTAAAATGATGAAGTAGATAAATAAACATGCATATTATGGTCCATCTTTCTTTTCACAATTGCGTTAACAATTGTTGTGCATTGACTGCTTGTCGGAATACATGTTTCTCTCCCAACTTAAATGCACATTGACAGGAATGTTTATCTTGCATAGAACACATAACAACAAGCCAAACAAATTCTTATTTACAATGCCAGCCTAGGAACAGTGGGTTAACTGCCTTATTCAGGGGCAGAACAACATATTTTTACCTTGTCTGCTCTGGGATTTGATCTAGCAACCTTTCGATTACTGGCCCAACGCTCTAACCACTAGGCTACCTGCCACCCCCAATAACATGACAAAAATAGAAGCACAGGCAATGTACATCCTGAGTGATAAAAATATAGGATTTTAATTACTTCGCCAGCAGTTACAATAGGCTACACACCTCTGAGTTGAGCACCGTGAGACTGTTTGATTCCCTTCATCTGAGCATTGTGTCAGCAACAATCATTATTTCATAGAACAGACGTGCTTCTATATTAGGCTATGCCATCTTCAAACAAGCCCTCCCACTAGAGATTTTGTGGTCTACACTGATCTCAAAAACGACCTCTCCAGATCCGTATGATGGAAATCCATCGCAATGACAGCGAACTTTAACTCCTGGACTCAGACCTGACCAAATGTGTACTCTGGTTGCCCAATCAAAATTCAATTCACTTCAATAAGTAAGGTAAGGGAATGAGACAGGTTAAAGAAGGATTTTTAAGCTTTGAGACAATTGAGACATGGATTGTGTATGTGTGCGATTCAGAGGGCAAATGGGCAAGACAAAATCTTGAAGTGCCTTTGAATGGTGCAATGTGGTATGTGCCAGGTGGTTTGTGCAGCTGAATTATAGGAAGATGTTCTTAATGGTTGTATACTCAGTAGACTAGATTTTGTGTAAATACGTCCAGCCAAATACACTGGGTAGCAACTAAATGTAGATAGTTGCCAAGAAATAGGTAGTAGTTGGCTAAACGCAAACAAAGGAAGCATGATTAAAATATACTAGGTGGAGGATAATTCATTACCACAGCACATTACAAGGGGAGGCAAAATATAGAGGCATGAGGGGACAGTTAGACCCATCATTGGACACATAGCTTTAAAAATGGTGGCCAGATTATGAAAAATGACTTGTTCCATGCAGTGATTAAAGGTCAGGTCTGTATTACACGCAGAGCCAAATGTCAGCAATATCCCCTGAAAGAGTGGACTCCAATATTAATGGAGAGTACAGGGAATCAGCTTCCCCTCCCAGAGTTTCCCCTTCCTTCCAGATACATAATTCATTAAGTTGTCAGCCAGCACCTGGGTGCACGTAAAACCTACATCTACAAACTAAAAGATGTGGCTAAAATGAATGTGGCTCACACACACACAGGACTTAGATCATGGAATATCAACAGACTAGTGCTAGGAAATGCAGAGTAGTGTGCTACTGCACAACTGAAGTTGTCTCCCTGGAAACATTAGCATAATGCTATGTTTTCTTGCTAATATGTCACCCTTGTCTTGCTTCTTATAGCGACCTCTGTTGCTCTGTCCCTCGCAGTCCAAAATGAAGCACCCATCCAGCATCCTAAAAGTATTGTTATCTACAAGCTACTTGTACTCGTTCATGTTCACAAGGACGTAAGCAACTGCCATTATCTTACTCTGAAAAAGGGCAACACCTCCAGTGCATCCATTTTGCCAGAGGATCTTGTTCAGACCACGGGGAAATGCAAGGAATTCATTATACTGGACTCCCACTACACCACTGTATTAAACGTGTGGACAGCTAGCCCACTAAACAGTGTGTATGGGTTTCTATAGTCTATAGTCTAGCATGACGTTCACATTGGTGCGAAAACACATTGGTGCAAAAACAGGAATAGCGCAGCAGGCTATATGACAAAAAAGGGAAGATGATACATTGTAACAGAATGCTAGGATGATGAAACGTATGATGTCGCACGTTATCAGTCCCGCCACCAAAAGCTTCATCTGAAGTGAAAGACGGCTTCCGTTGTGAGGCCGACTACGCATTCTATTATTCGGGAGTAATGTTGTTCAACCACAGTAAATATCTTGTGTCATGCAGCAGAGGGGTGGAAGAAATATTCTCTCTGCAAACATTATAATGAAGTCCCAAATGTCATCCTCATACTTATTCCAAGAGAACACACAGACAAACTACTCCAGAAACATCACGCTATCCCTTGGTGCAGCTTTTAAAAAAGCGGCATTCAGCAGTAGAAACAATAGAAAAATCATTCTCCCTGCCGTTGTTTCGATAAAAAAGATGAGGGATGGGGCTAGGGAGATGTAACCATTGTCAAATTCATAGACAGAGCTCTGGATGCAAGGACTGACCATCTATGATATCAAAATACATTGTTAACCATGTTGTGAGGCATTTATTTTGTTAACCAACAGAGTAAAACAAGCTTATACCCTGAGTGTACAAAACATGATGAACACCTGCTCTATCCATGACATAGACTGACCAGTTGGAAGCTATGATCCCTTATTGATGTCAAATCAGTGTAGGGGATGAGAAAGGTTATCTAATGATTTTTAAGCCTAGAGACAAGAGGGTGAATGGCTAAGACAAAATATTCAAGTGCCATTGAACAGGGTATGGTTGTAGGTTCCAGGACCACCGGTTTGTGTCAAGAACTGCAGCGCTGCTGGATTTTTCACGCTCCAGAATGGTCCACCACCCAAAGGACATCCAGCCAACTTGACAGAACTGTAGGAAGCATTGGAGTCAACATGGGCCAGCTTCCCTATTGAACACTTCCGACACCTTGTAGTCCATGAGGGCAAAAGGGGTACAACAACAATATTATGAAGGTGTTCCTAATGTTTTGTACTCAGTGTATTTTGGGGTTCTGAAGGGGTACAACAACATTTACAAATAAGCTCATGAGGCATTTACAAGTTATATTCTTCAAGAATCCATGGGTATATCATTCATTTAAAGTTAAAAAATATATATATGTAGCAACCGCTGATTGCCCCTAGGTGATTGGAAAACAAACAGCTTGATTAATTAAGAAGGAGCCTGGAAAGACAATTCTTTTTATATTTTTTGGGGGTATTTTTCTTAAAACTGCATTGTTGGTAAAGGGCTTGTAAAGTAAACATTTCACTGTAAGGTCTACACCTGGTGTATGTGACAAATACAAATTGATTTGATAAACATTGGGCGTGGGGAGAACCAATGATTCCCGTTTATTGCATCTTTACCACCAGCCAATGTGATTACATCACACCAGAGAATCTCTCGCTATTCAAACTTCCCTGCCAGTTCATTGAGAACACTGTAAGCTATTTTATATCCAGCAAGCAAAAGCAAGGTGCTTCTTTACTTGAATATATACACTAAGTGTACAAAACATTAGGAACACCCCCTTTTGCCCTCAGAAGAGCGTTGTCGAGGCATTGACTCTACGAGGTGTCAAAAATGTCCACAGGGATGCTGGCCCATGTAGACTCCAATGCTCCCCACAGTTGTGTCATGTTGCCTGGATGTCCATTGGGTTGTGGACCCTTCTTGATACAAACGGGAAACTGTTGAGTGTGAAAAACCTAGCAGCATTGCAGTTCTTGACACACTCAAACCGATGCTCATGGCACCTACTACCATACCCTGTACGGCAGTAAATAGGCACTTATAAATCTTTGTCTTGCCCATTCACCCTCTGAATGGCACACATACACAAACCATGTCTCAATTGTCTCAAGGCGTAAAAATACTTATTTTACCTGTCTCATGCCCTTCATCTACACTAATTGAAGTGTATTTGGATTTAACAAGTGACATCAATAAGGGATAATAGCTTTGGATTCACTTGGATTCACCTGGTCAGTCTACGTCATGGAAAGGGCAGGTGTTCCTTATGCTTTGTACACTCCGTGTATATTTCTTAATTGCTCAAAATAAGTGACCAAACTTGGTCACTGGGTAGGCTACTGGTTCAAGAGCTATAAGGACAATAGACAGAGGCCAGCGGAGATTGAATAGGCATATGCAAAACCCTGTAGACGGATTCTTCAAGAACCGAGAGAAAGAAAACAAACAATAGCTAGGCCAACGCTATCACATATTTTGCCAAGCCCTCCGGCATTGTCTGCCCCTGTGCTGCTCCATTGTCTAATAATCCCACTATTGAGGCCACTAAAAAGACACAGTGGGTTACCGAGATGAATGGGCTGTTACCTCCGAGCTGCTAGCAACCGGACTCATTTATTTGAGTGACCTCCACTGTTGCCAGAGAGGGCCCTAACCTCTACTGCACACCCGCAGGCCAGATCAATACACCACACAGGGTCCCATGCTGGGATATGGCATGTCAACTACCGGCAGCTCGCGGTTTATTTTTGAACTCTTACCAGGTAAGTTGACTGAGAACATACAGTATTCTCCGCTGAGAACACATCTGCAGTAACAGCATGGGGATTTTTTTTTACTAGGCAAGTCAGTTAATTACAAATTCTTATTTACAATGACAGCCTACCCCAGCTAAACCCTAACCCAGACGACACTGGGACAATTGTGTGCCGCCCTATGGGACTCCCAATCACGGCCAGTTGTGATACAGCCCAAGATCAAACCAGGGTCTGTGTTGACGCCTCGAGCACTGAGATGCAGTGCCTTAGACCGCTGCGCCACTCGAGAGCAAGGGAGAAAGGCATATTTTTCTATAGGACTGCGGTCAATCAAACCACATCACAATACTAGACAGAGGCTAGACAGAGACTACTGAAAGGTACTAAATAATCTAAATATGCCTTTGTAGAATCTAGTTAATATCATGCGCAAAACCATATACATTCGTAAATACTGTGACTTTACTACTTCAAGAAGTAAACCATTCAAAGTGAAACGACTTCAATCGACTGCACTACAGATTCTGTTTCATGCTCGTTTCTTTTTCAGTTATTATAAAAGGCAATGATTCAATGGCCTGGTGGTTGAGGCCTGTTGGAGTTGTCTTCAGACATCGGATATAAAGGACATGCTGACAAGGGAGTGCGGTTTTCTCTGAAAATGAATCAGTCACGCAATATACAATTTCAACCATTGCACTCCAATCTATATCTGTAAAGTGCTTAGGTTGGCATTAGCGACTTGATGAATTGAATTGAGAACAGACGGTTATTTGAGTAACCCCTCCATCGTCCATGACATAATTCCGTCCTGGGAGCTGAAGTGACCACAGTTTCATGATACTTCAATCTGGGACAAAGGCTTTATGTATTTTGATACCATTCATTTTTAATCACGACCAGAATACTCCTCTCCAAACCACTTCCAAGCCACTGTGGGCTGAAGGGGATCCCTTACATTGCAGTACATGTAGCTCGAACATCTTTCTAAACTAGACCAAGATGTCTTAGAATAAAATATATATTATGTATATCGCCAGGGGATGTTTTGTACATTATAAGAAGAGACATACAGTCAAAGGGGAATAGATTCTTCACATTTAAGGTTTGAAGATGTTCAGTATCACTCGCCCTGTGTGTGTGTGTGTGTGTGTGTGTGTGTGTGTGTGTGTGTGTGTGTGTGTGTGTGTGTGTGTGTGTGTGTGTGTGTATTTATGCAGAAAAAGGTCTGTACTTGAGTGTAAAAGATACAGAATATAGATAAAAGTAGAGGAGGACTCTACGGTATAATGAGTTTGACAATGAAAATAACACTGTCCTCCCTGTGGTCACAGTCATGTGATCAATCATCTCAATGGCTCATTCTATTTCCTCCTTTGTACGCTGACCCTTCTCTCGCATGTAAAATGTGTGTATATGCACGTGTGTGCGTGCGTGCGTGTGTGTGTGTGTGCGCGCATGGGTCCGCATGCCTGAGTGTGTGCACATGTACTCTCCAATCCAGACATTATATCATCAAAGGGGAAGTTTTCTGTTTGATGATGAACGTAATCGTTTGACGTTTTAAAATACCACTGCGTGAATATTCACAGCATGCATGTCCTCTGAATATCAGACTGATCTTAATGTGCATTCCCCTCCTGTGAATCATGTTTAAAGCCTGCCATGCCTGTAATACGACTTTTAAATCACGTTTTATAGCTGCTTTTATGCTTCCATAAATGATCTTATCAACAAGTCATGGATACAAAGTATTATAATGGCTAGCCAACCATTTTTCTTTCAGATCAATATCTACGAGTTGTCATTTAAAACATATGCGTTTATAGTCGACATGGGAGCGTCAATAAGCATCAGGGTGATTTGGCCATTTGACAAGTAGTCTTTACCCGTAGCATTTGATTTGCTCTCATGTCGACAAAAGCTATGATTGATACAGCAATATAATGCAGTGCATCAGCAGGGGAAAAGCCACCATTGATCGGAATTAGAACATGTTTCACCTGAGTAGGTGCTAATGATGCCAACTCTGTTCAAAGCAATAGGAAAAAGACAAGTAGATCTAGACAGTTATATAAACAGCACAGCCTTCAACACACAGCCTGAACCCGTTTCCTTGTCATGTGTTGAGAAATAGACACCTAACTGTTTCCATGTAGGTGGCTAATACAGCAACTCCATTAGGCTGCCTGTTGAAATGAAATCAGCCGTTTCTCTTGAGTACAGTCTATAGCAGGTCTGGTAATTTAAAAATTCTAGAGTAGGACTTGATTATAATAGCATGCTGTGCAGTTTGGTCTGATGTATGCAACTGCTTACCAACAATGACAAAAGCAAATCGGTTTGGACAGCAAGGTTGGGTTTAATTCCACTGAACCACACAGGATTCATTGAAATTTCCATTTACAACATGTCATTTTAGAAAATAAGAGGTCATCGATGTATGAATTGGATATCAATCTTCTCAAAGTGAGGCCCTGTGCGCCACTAGTCTTCTCATAGAATTGACAGAAATTCAGTTCCAATGGAATTGATCCTTTACCCGATGAAACAGCAACAAAATATTCCCCACCAAGCGCTCTCTGTAATCCACCAAAATAGAAAGCATCGTGGGTGAAGGAGATGGATGAGCATGCTACACTGTCCCATATACAGTGCCTTCAGAAAGTATTGAGACCCCTTGACTTTTTCCACATTTTGTTACGTTACAGTCTTATTCTAAAATATATATTTTTAAATCATCACAACCTACACAAAATACCCCATAATGGATGTATTAAAATGTTGTTGTTTTTTATTTAAAACATAAATACCTTATATAAATAAGTATTCAGACCCTTTGCTATGAGCCTTGAAATTGAGCTCAGGTGCATCCTGTTTTTATTTGTCATCCTTGAGGTTTCTACAACTTGATTGGAATCTACCTGTGGTAAATTTAATTGATTGGACATGATTTGGAAAGGCACACACCTGTCTATATCAGGTCCCACAGTTGACAGTGCATGTCAGAGCATAAACCAAGCTATGAGGTCAAAGGAATTGTCCATAGAGCTCCGAGACAGCAATATGTCGAGGCACAGATCTGGGGAAGGGAACCAAAACATTCCTGCAGCATTGAAGGTCCCCAAGAACACAGTGGGCTCCATTCTTAAATGGAAGAAGTTTGGAACCATCAAGACTCTTCCTAGGGAGGTGACCAAGAACCCAATATAATCACTCTGACAGAGCTCTATAAATCCTCTGTGGAGATGGGGGAACCTTCCAGAAGGACAACCATCTCTGCAGCACTCCACCAAATCAGGGCTTTAGTGCCAAGTGTCACGTCAGGAGGAAACCTGGCACCATCCCTACGGTGAAGCATGGTGGTGGCAGCATCATGGTGTGGGGATGTTTTTATTGTTGTTGTTTTTTTACTTTGTTTTTGAAGAACACACAAATTGTTTAAATAAAGCATTAATACGTTCTGGCAGGTACAGCACATCATACATTCACAAGATTAGTTACAGTAACATTATCTTTGAATTAGACCATTTTTAAGTACGATACCCATTTTTCACAGTATTCTTGGCCTCTATCCTCATAAGTTCTTAAAGCAAAGGTCATACGCTCCATATAATGTATTTCTTTAACCATGTCTATCTATTGTGTCACGGTGGAAGGGCTATTTTTGTAGCCATTTCCTAGTGAAAGCCTTTTTACTGGCTGCCAGTAGGATCTTCACCTGGTAATTTTCTCAAATGTGTAAGTTATCAGGTATTTCATCCAATAACAAATAAATTAGTGTTTGTTCTATGTCAAACCCCATTGTTTTTCCAATGTTAAATCTTATTTCTCCCCAGTAAGTTTCAATTGCAGGACAGGACCAAAATATATGTATGTGATCCGCTCTTGATAGCCCGCATTCTCTCCAACAAGGGTGTTGGGAGTCTGTCTGTTTTGATTTCAGTTTAGGTGTTATGAAGAAATGTATAACATTCTTTCAAAATAATTCTCCCCAAGTAATTGAGTTGGTAGAGCTTAATTGAGTCTCAAATATGTTCAACCACGTTTTATTAGTTATTTCAATGTTAAGTTCCTCCTCCCATTTCGGTTTAATACAGTTTGTAGTGTTTCTTTGTGGATAAAATACCCAGGTAAAGATTTGAAATAGTTTTCTATGATACTCCAAGTTTTCTGCGTTAGTGAATACTTCAATGTCTGAGTTACCTGAGGGTCAAACACTTTTCAAAAGTAGCAACCTCTGGTTACCTGTAAAACAGTGTTTATCCAAGCCATGGTTTTTACTTAGGTCCTGGAATGGTGGGGATGTTTTTCAGCGGTAGGGACTGGGAGACTAGTCAGGATCGAGGCAAAGATGAACGGAGCAAAGTACAGAGAGATCCTTGATGAGCGCTCAGGACCTCAGACTGGGGCGAAGGTTCACCTTCCAACAGGACAACAACCCTAAGCAGACAGCCAAGACAACGCAAGAGTAGCTTTGGGACAAATCTCTGTATGTCCTTGAGTGGTCCAGCCAGATCCCAGACTTGAACCCGATCTAACAGCTCTGGATAGACCTGAAAATTGCTGTGCTGTGCATCAACCTGACAGATCATGAGAGGATCTGCGGAGAGAAATAGAAGACCTCCCCAAATACAGGTGCGCCAAGCTTGTACCCAAATAGGCAGTAATCACTGACAAAGGTTCTTCAACAAAGTACTGCGTTAAGTGTCTGAATACTTATGCAAATGTCATATTTCATTTTTTTAAGGCTGTAACGTAACAAAATGTGGACAAAAGACCGTGACAAAGGATAAGAGTTTACTCTTCTAAGAGGGAGCAGTTAATGGGACAGAAGAGGAGAAAATAAAGACGATGCATCAACTGAAACACTTCGCCTGGCTTGCAACTTGATGTGGCCGGCGCTCAGGTTGCGAGGATCTGTGGCTCAAAACACAGTGACACATTCCCAGCTCTCTGGGAAGATGTGAATGCCTGCTATGCATCCGGATAGGAGTTTTTTTCAAACACATCACAGATGGTCAAACCCTTTTGACTAAACTTATTTATTCTGTATATTCACAATTTATTGAATTATGTAGGCAGTGTGAGGGTTAATTTTTGTCTTCCATGATCAATTGATGGATTCCACTGTCAAATGATGTGACAGATCTGAGGCAGGTGTTTTTGAATTGCGACACATTCCTTTGTTAGACTCCCAGTGTGTGCGCCCGTGTGTACGGGAGTGTGAGGTGCTTTCAAACACACACCCAACAGGACTCTGGTGCGTGCTGTGCAGTCTTCTCATGTGATTCAATTGAGTGGTGTGTAAAACTGGCAGATATCTTTGGTGGCTGTCTTGTTTGGATAAATTGGACTTATTTTGCAATTAGTGCACTGAAAATGTCCCAGACACATAACGTTAATAACATAAAACAGCTGTTAAAAAATGTCTTGAAAACTTTGGTTCATTAGGCGTTGGATTGTAGTCGACAGAGTATGCTTCAGCACAATCATCTCAATTCATTTGTCAGACAATTACCCATCATCAGGGCCAACACAACGACAAACAAACCAACATCGCAAAACAAAAAAGTAAATCTGTCAATCCGGACCTAAATTCTCTGGACTATTTTGAGAGGAAACACGGCCAGCAAAGACCATCTTTAATCGTAGTCTTCTTTCTCTTGGATCAGGGGGTTAACAGTTGCAAATGCTATGCACCGACAGTCTGCCAAGACTCTGGTAGTCTCTAGTAGTCAAGTATGTGTCTCGCACTGCCCATAATGGTGTGAATTACAATGAAAGATTGAGTTCATTTATGAATAAGTGGATCTGAACGGCCCTTTCTAACGGCTTCCATATGCCTATTCAGTTGATGGAAACCTTTGGATGGGTCATTTCTCTTAGCTGCTTCATTAAATAGTAAAAAGTTGAAAGTGTAATGCTTCATGACAAAAAGAGAAAGAACAAGATTTATAGCAGTGGGACATTATTTTTGTATTTTTTTTGATCCAGTAGAAAATTAGAAGGCGGCGTCGGATACGATATATGAATAACACGATAACTAATGAACAATGCGGCTGTTGATTGGCGCATTAATTACAATTTGAGAACTCGGGGCATCTTGACGGACATTTCTAAAGGATGGTAGCTTAGCTACCTGCGAACAAGACGTAGCACGTATTGTTTACTTCCCCTTTAGATTCAAATAGTACGGGGAAAGTGGGCGAGATAAAAGTCACAGTGGGGAGTCGTACTAACAAGACCCAATCAGCGGCAGCCCTCCAGACATCTCCAAAAGAGATACCAAAGGAGAGAGGCTGCGGGGGGTAGGAGACCAGTTCAGAGCTCTCTAGTCAAAGGAGGGCCTTTTGAAATCAGCAAATTCCATGCGCTTTCTGAGCCACAGAGATTGCGGGGGGGGTTTCATGTGTCGCATGTTGCAGCTGCAACAAAGATGTTGGAAAAAGTGAGAAAGAAAGCACCTTGTTAGGTGCCTTGTAAGGTCCCTCAAATCTCTTGTTTAACTCCCATTACAAGTTGTCAATAAGTTATTTGGAAAGACATTATATGGCATCACATAAATAATGTGGGGCTTTAAAGTATTTTTTTATGAGAACATATAAATTGAAAGGAAATGTGTGAACAAGCAGGTGTGGACTTTGGTGGAAACATTCATTGTTTCGATCACTACACTATCACTACACTACAATTTATCTTCCACATGTTTTTTTTTCCATCAATCAATCAAATTCCAATCTACTTTATAAAGCCCTTTTTTTTTACATCAGCAGTTGTCACAAAGTACACAGTTGGAGATGACCTTTCCTTAGATAATGTTATGTAAGCCAAAGAGTGTGGGTCTCAAGAGGCAATTAAGAGAGGCGAAAGATCCACATCTCAGATCCACGTCTCAAGAGATTGAACATGACCGAAAAATGAATTGATTTGAGTCTGAACACGACACATTTCCTTTTGTACCACGTACCCTTCCTATATGCTCTGGCCATTTGACGAAAGTCCTTTGATAATCAACCACTATCATCTGCCTCTTTCTTGTGTACCTTTGGTAATACTGATTGAAAAAGTCTGGTGATACTGTAGCAAAACACTGTACATGACAATACAGGCAACTATGGTAAACAAGATTTTATATGCTTTTTGAGAGAATTAAAGATTTTTAAAAAAATAACATTTAAAAAAAGAACTCCTTAAATTAGCCCAACAGTAGCAAAGACTTCCGCTTTCAAAACGGCTCCAAGAATATACCTGAGACCATGGCTGATGTGCAGAAAATATAATACCACAAAGACATTAACAAACAAGTATTAGACAATAACTTCACTTCAAATTAAACCAGTTGAAGGCAAAACATTGCACTTTCTATAAAAATCTGTCATAAATGCAGTTCACTGTAAGACATATTACACACTGAAAGTACCCGACGTTCAGCAAAAGCAACTAAACAAACTTTATATAGCTGTATAGAGTGCTTTTCAATTCAGTAAATACCCTATATAAATCAAAATAAAAGAGCGATGTATCACTTAAAGTGGAAATGCCAGCGTTTTAGGCATCATTCTTCCTGGGGGTGTATATGAACAGATTTTTACTCATACAAATCTGTTCATATACACCCCCAGGAAGAATATGACACCTTTTTTGCATTTTCTGACAAGCGAGCACTTAGGCATTTGGGAAAATTTGAAAGCAATATATAGACTGAAAGTGGCCCGTGTGTATTTGTACAATTAATAGACACATTTTTATTCGGTTTTATTTGCTGCAGTGTCTGTCTTGTCCAGGGCTCTACACAGACCGGTGCGCCATAGGCCTACTGTAGCTCTGATTGGCTATATGCAAATAATCAATTTCCATACCGCCTGCCATCATTCATTTTGAACGGGACAGTGTTCACAGGCAGCAGAAACAGCGTGACTTTAGAACATTAGTAAGTATTCGCCAAAAGCCACAAAATACACCGGAATGGTTTTCTGGAAATATGTAAATACCACGGAAGTCCTCTTACATTTGGGAACTTTACAGTCCTATTGATCCAACAACCATGAACAGGAATGCTATCTCTCCCTCCCTAAGATCAACAGGTAATGGAAGACAGAGCAAGATGAGCTATAGTCTAATGGGGCAAGAGTAGATAAACCCTCTCAAACTGTTCCAGCTTGTAGTGGGCTGTCAAAATTGCACTGTTAATAGATTGGGAATTGTAGCCTGCTCGCCCTTCTGCAACTTGCCGGTCAATGCATGCTTATCCCAACCCACACTTTGACCACTGAATGGGAACTGCCTGCATGCCCTTTTGATCATGTCAAATACATGTGATTGACAACTAAGAGACATACATGCTAACTGTGGATAACAGTCATTCAAGTTCAGCATTGTTAGTTGGCTAGCAAAGTGATTCACATTTCTTGCTAGCTAACTAAATGACACCGGCATCTCTAGCTGTAGCCACCGAAAAACGATATGAGGGGAAAAAGTTCTCATTTACAACTGCGACCTGGCCAAGATAAGGCAAAGCAGTTCAACACATACAACACAGAATTACACATGGAATAAACAAACATACAGTCAATAATACAGTAGAAAGAAATAAGTATATATACAGTGTGTGCAAATGAGGTAAGATAAGGGAGGTAAGGCAATACAATAGGCAATAGTGGTGAGATAATTACGATATAGCAATGAAACACTGGAGTGATAGATGTGCAGAAGATGAATGTGCAAGTAGAGATACTGGGGTGCAAAAGAGGAAAATAAATAAATAAATACAGTATGGGGATGAGGTAGTTGGATGGGCTATTTACAGATGGGCTATGTGCATCTGCAATGATCTGTGAGCTGCTCTGAAAGCTGGTGCTTGGAATTATTGAAGCAGATAAGAGTCTCCAGCTTCAGTGATTCTTGCAGTTTGTTCCAGTCATTGGCAGCAGAGAACTAGAAGGAAAGGTGGCCAAATGAGGAATTGGCTTTGGGGATGACTAAAGAAATATACCTGCTGGAGCGGGCGCTGTGGGTAGGTGCTGCTATGGTGACCTGTGAACTGAGATAAGGCAAAGTTTTACCTAGCAAAGACTTGTAGATGACCTGTAGCCAGTGGGTTTGGCGACCAGTGTGAAGTGATGGCCAGCCAACGAGCGCATACAGGTCACAGTGGTTGGTAATATATGGGGCTTTGGTGACAAAATGGATGGCACTGTGATAGGCTGCATCCAATTTGCTGAGTAGAGTGTTGGAGGCCATTTTGTAAATGACATCGCCGAAGTCGAGGATCGGTAGGATAGTCAGTTTTACGAGGGTGTTTGGCAGCATGAGTGAAGGATGCTTTGTTGCAAAATAGGAAGCCGATTCTACATTTAATTGGATATGCTTAATGTGAGTCTGGAAGGAGAGTTTACAGTCTAACCAGACACCTAGGTATTTGTAGTTGTCAACATAGTCTAGGTCAGAACCATCCAGACTAGTGATGCTGGACGAGCGGGCAGGTGCGGGCAGCGATCGGTTGAAGAGCATGCATTTAGTTTCACTTGCATTTAAGAGCAGTTGGAGGCCACAGAAGCAGAGTTGTAATGGCATTGAAGCTCATCTGCAGGTTAGTTAGCACAGTGTCCAAAGAAGGGCCAGATGTATACAGAATGGTGTCGTCTGCGTAGCGGTGGATCAGAGAATCACCAGCAGCAAGAGCGACATCACTGATGAATACAGAGAAGAGAGTCAGCCCGAGAATTGAACCCTGTGGCACCCCCATAGAGACTGCCAGAGGTCCGAACAACAGGCCTTCCGATACGACACACTGAACTCTATCAGAGAAGTAGTTGGTGAACCAGGCGAGGCAGTCATTTGAGAAACGAAGGCTGTTGAGTCTGCCGATAAGAATGTGGTGATTGACAGAGTCGAAAGCCTTGGCCATGTCGATGAATAAGGCTGCACAGTATTGTCTCTTATCGATGGCAGTTATGATATTGTTTAGGACCTTGAGCGTGGCTGAGGTGCACCCATGACCAGATCAGAAGCCCGATTTCATAGTGGAGAAGGTACAGTGGGATTCGAAATGGTCGGTGATCAGTGGCATCGGTGATCAGTGGCAGGGTAGGATAGGTATAGGTCTGTATATATTATATATATATTATATATATCAACTTGGTGTTGATTCTTCACAAAAAAATACAGTTTTATATCTTTATGTTTGAAGCCTGAAATGTGGCAAAAGGTCGCAAAGTTCAAGGGGGCCGAATACTTTCACAAGGCACTGTATATAGATATAGATATAGCAGTTTGGGTCTAGAGTGTCTCCCCCTTCGAAGAGGGGGATGACCGCGGCAGCTTTCCAATCTTTGGGGATCTTAGACGATACAAAAGAGAGATTGAATAGGCTAGTAATAGGGGACAATTTTGCAACAATTTCGGCATTTCATTTTAGAAAGAGAGGGTCCAGATTGTTTAGTCCGGCTGATTTGTAGGGGTCCAGATTTTGTAGCTCTTTCAAGAACATCAGCTATCTGGATTTGGGTGAAGGAGAAATGGGGGAGGCTTGGGTGAGTTGCTGTGGGGGATCCAGGGCAGATGACCGGGGTAGGGGTAGCCAGGTGGAAAGCATGGCCAGCCGTAGAAAAATGCTTATTGAAATTCTAAATTATCGTGGATCTATCGGTTGTGACAGTGTTTCCTAGCCTCAGTGCAGTGGGCAGCTGGGAGGAGGAGCTCTTATTATCCATGGACTACAGTGTCCCATAACTTTTTTGAGTTTGTGCTACAGGATGCAAATTTCTGTTTGAAAAAGCTAGCTTTAGCTTTCCTAACTACTTGTATATCAATGTCAATGACTTGATATTGAGTCAATGAAACTGAAACAGTGCATCCCGAATGAGTGGAGGCAGCAAAAAATGTACCAGGCCAGCTGTGATTTACAACCTGATAGCAATATATTTTGGACTACCATGAAATGTATTGGTGAATTATATTAATAATGTATTGAGCTCCATCCATCTATTCTGCTAACAATGCCTTGCTCTAAGTCATGGAATTTTGAGTCAAATATAACCTATTTTTAAAACCTGGTTTTGCAGCATAAACTGGGAATTTGATATTGTTAACTGATATGACTGTCTGTTTGTTACATATCTGCAAAGTAGTCAGTTCCACCTTAAAGCAATATACTTGTTTACCCCGCATTCGATGCACAGAAGATCTCTTCAAAAGAATACCACAGTCTCAAGTTTCGGGTTTCGAGCAAGATCATTGCACTTCAAACCATTGAACCTACTTAATCGGCTATTGTGTGTTCTCGTTCAACCACTGTGGAATTTCTAAGCGAAATCTCTGACCGACTCTTTACAAAGCTATCTTTGATTACACGCTAGCCCATAGGGAAACTTTACAAAACTCCCCTACTTCCCTGTGGAGAGGGCCAGGTGACTACCAACCACTCAATTGGTAGACCAAATTCTTATCCACAAAAGCCCTTCCAAATACAACTTGCACCAATCAGAACCCACCATTCATCACTTCCACAAATGAATGTTTTCCTGAGCACCAATGAAAGACTAACACACTGCTGACTAAGATGAACATTTGTTGTGATTCTTTTTTTTTTTTTACTTCGTACTTAAACAATATCTCCACAAAACAGGAGTTAGGGGGCTCACATTTAACAAATGAAGGTTTGGCAGACTTACCGATTTCGTTGTCCGACTTATTGTCAATTTCCGTGTCTGTGATGGTAAGGGCTGAGTTGGAGCGACTAGACAGGCACGAGCTTTGGCCTGACTTGGCACCCCCTCCCCAGAGAGCCATGGTACGTTCCGGGGATGTGGGCTCATGATTTTCTGTGGGGACAGTTCTTTTGGAGTAGCGACCAAGGGGGTGTGAGAGGTCCGTTTTAGGGCAGAGGGCCAGGCCTCTGCGTGTGGAGGGCTCACATATCCCAAGTTGCCTCAGCGAGAAACCCTGTCCTGTAAAATCAAAAACAAATGCGCTTTTAAATAGCTGCCTTATAATTTAACAATATTATCAAACCCCAATCCTAAACCCAGAATATATGCCACGGTGTATAGCTTTCAAATTGTGTGACTGTTCTTAGAAGGGCAGTAGGCAGGGTTGGGTACGTTACTTCTAAATGTAATCCGTTACTAGTTACCTGTCCAAAATTGTAATCAGTAACGTAACTTTTGGATTACCTAAACTCAGTAACATATTCTGATTACATTCAGTTACTTTTAGATTACATTCCCTTTAAAAGGCATTAGAAGAAGACAAACATGTATGTTTCCAATTGAACAACATCTATTGCAGGATAAATCAATCTTAAAGTTTACATAGCTGGCCATATATAGATGTTACATTTTACTTTATGGATTGGTTATGTAGGCTTCTTCTAACACATTGCTTTCTATTACATACAATAATAATAATAATAATAATAATAAAAATATTAAATTATATCTTTACATTAAAAACCAGTCTATCAGAATTCAAGTCATTACAATAAATGTCATACCCCTTGATTTCAAGAATAGGATTTAGAAATACAGAAGTATAGATTAGCCAAATTGTATTACCTGAGCATAACCCCAAAACTAAGGACTTATTAGCCAGCCCTACTGTTTATGATTTGGTTGTCATGGAGGACGATTGTGCTTATTGATTCGAGTTGAAAAATGAATGCTGTGCTCATGGAATGGCATGCTTTGAGCACTACTGAAAATATTGATATCTTGATCATATGCAGCTGTTTAAAGGGCAAATACACAGATAAAATAATAACAAAACGGCCACCCCGCCTCTGTTTTGACAAAAAGCTGAGGGATGGGCCTGGAGAAATGTAACCACTCTCAGATTAAGAAACAGAGCTATGGATGCGAGGACTGACCATCAATGATATCAAAATGATTGTTTTAACCATGTTATGAGGCTATACAGTGTTTGTTTCCATTTGCAATGTTTACAAACATCGGGAAAACACAAGCTTATTTCGGGTTCTCATTCAGTAGGACATTTGAACTAAGCTCATGAGGCATTTATAAGTTATATTCTTCAAGAATCAATGGATATGCAGTACCAGTCAAAAGTTTGAACACAGCTACTCATTCAAGCGTTTTTCTTTATGTTAAATTAATATTGAAGACATCTAAAATATGAAATAACAGATATGGAATCATGTAGTAACCAAAATAAGTGTTACACAAATGAAAATATATGTTAGATTTTAGATTCTTCAAAGTAGCCACCCTTTGACTTGATGACAGCTTTGCTACTTTGAAGAATATTAAATATATTTTGATTTGTTTAGCAGTTTTTAGGTTACTACATGATTCCCTACGAGTTTTGAAGTCTTAACTATTATTTTACAAAATATATATATTTTTATCAACATGAATTAGAATGAGCAAAAAAAGCCTCAATTTTATTCCACAGGCTGGGAACTGCACTATGCAGCTGTTGCAAGAGTGTATATTTCAATGGCTGTGCACTGGTTTCAAAAACAATGATTGATAAGCAACTTAAACTTCTTGAATTCAGCCATTATTGGGTTCAAATACACATTTAGATTTGTGAATAATCATCCACAACAACCACAATCTGTAAGGCGCAAATAGCTAAATGAGAGAGAAGCAGTGTGATTCACATCAATGCGCTATGTACACTACCGTTCAAAAGTTTGGGGTCACTTAGAAATGTCCTTGATTTTTAAAGAAAAGCCATTTTTTTGGTCCATAAAAATAACATCAAATTGATCAGAAGTACAATGTAGACACTGTTAATGTTGTAAACGAGTATTGTAGCTGGAAATGGCTGATTTCTAATGGAATATCTACATAGGCGTACCGAGGCCAATTATCAGCAACCATCACTCCTGTGTTCCAATGGCACGTTGTGTTAGCTAATCCAAGTTCATCATTTTAAAAGGCGAATTGATCTTTAGAAAACCCTTTTGCAATTATGTTAGCACAGCTGAAAACTGTTGTCCTGATTAAAGAAGCAATATAACTGTCCTTCTTTAGACTACAGAGGCTTGCGAAAGTATGCCAAGCTTATAAAGACATACTCCAAGAGACTTTGCAGCTGTAATTGCTGCAAAAGGTAGCTCTACAAAGTATTGACTTTGAGGGGGTGAATAGTTATGCATGATCAAGAGTTTCAGTTTTTTTGTCTTATTTCTTGTTTGTTTCACAATAAAAAACTATTTTGCATCTTCAAAGTGGTAGGCATGTTGTGTAAATCAAATGATACAAAATATATATATATATATTTTAATTCCAGGTTGTAATGCAACAAAATAGGAAAGACACAAAGGGGGATGAATACTTTTGCAAGGCACTGTAGATGAGAATCTGGAGCATCTATGGGTTCGATTACAGGCTCAAAATGGCCAGAAACAAAGACCTTTCTTCTGAAACTTGTCAGTCTATTCTTGTTCTGAGAAATTAAGTCTATCCCATGCGAGGAATTGCCAAGAAACTGGAGATCTCTTACAACGCTGTGTAATACTCCCTTCACAGAATAGCGCAAACTGTATCTAATCAGAATAGAGGACAAATACATTAGAGTGTCTAGTTTGAGAAATTGACACCTCACAAGTCCTCAACTGGCAGCTTCATTAAATAGTACCCTCAAGACACCAGTCTCAACGTCAACAGTGAAGAGGCGACTCCGGGATGCTGGCCTTCTAGGCAGAGTTGCAAAGAAAAAGTCATATCTCAGATTGCCCAATCAAAATAAAATATTAAAATGGGCAAAAGAACACAGACACTGGGCAGAGGAACTTTAGCCAGTTTGCTTGGGAGTTTGGTTGAGACAATAATTAATTTACTGGCAGGCAAGCTGCAGAAGGACAAGTAAGCTACAATGCCCCATTGTTTATTTGTGCAATTTTGACAAGCTGAAAAAGTTTGAGAGTTCATCTAAATGTTCCTACGTTATATTTTAGCTCATCTTGTTCTGTCTAGCATTAGTCCTTGATCTTGTTGTTGTTGATGTGCATAACTGAGTGAGAGAGAGCCTATCTTTTCACGGATGTTTGATCAATAGGACTGTAAAGTTCCCAAATGTAAGAGGACTCCCATGGTATTTATATATTTGCAAAACTCCATTAAGGTGTATTCTGTGGCTTTGGCGAATGTGTTCTAAAGTCGTGCTTTTGCAGGTACCTGTAAAATGATGGCAGACCTGAGTAGCAAATACCTTGTTTGCAAAAAGGCCTACTGTTGCTCCGATTGGCTATGGCGCACTGCTCTGCGTGTCACGGATACCTCCGGAAATGTGTCATTACGCACACCTGGTCCCCATTTCCATGATTAGTAATTGTATAAAAGTGCCCTTTGTTCACCATGGTCTTGTCGATTACTTTTACAATGTCCGTTGGTTGTGTGAGTACCTGTGCTGTGTTTTTTTGGCTTTCGTGCCGCTTGTATTGCACAGATGATCACGGGTCTCGTCCTGTGTGGTATCTTTGTGCGCACCGTGTATTTATTCGAGGTACTCCTCGCTCTTTTGTTTGGATTTCAACCCTGTGTTTTGTATATGTGTTTGTTTGGTCTTCGTCCCCGTGCCTTTACATGACACGCTGTACTTTGGGTCCATAAAAAACCCTATTACGCATTCCTGCGCCTGTCTCCCGATCCTTTACACCAATGTGATACTGCGTAGACTCCGGTCTTGGAGAAGAGATATCTATTAATTGTCCAAACGCACTGCCACTTTTCCACTCACAAATGACTTAGTATATGTAATTCCCAAACATAATTATGCTGCAATAGCTTATGTGTCGGGGGCTAGGGTCCGTGTTATATCTGGAGTATTTCTCCTGTCTTATCCAGTGTCCTGTGTTAATTTAAGTAGGCTCACTAATTCTCTCTCTCTCTTTCTCTTCTTTCCAAGGACCTGAGCCCTAGGACCATGCCTCAGGACTACCTGGCCTGATGACTCCTTGCTGTCCCCAGTCCACCTGGTTGTGCTGCTGCTCAAGTTTCATCTGTTCTGCCTGTGGCTATGGAACCCTGACCTGTTCACCGGACGTGCTACCTTGTCCCTGACCTGCTGTTTTCAACACTCTGACTCTGAATGATCGGCTATGAAAAGCTAACTGACATTTACTCCTGAGGTGCTGACCTGTTTCACCCTCTACAACCACTGAGATTATTATTATTTGACCCTGCTGGTCATCTATGAACGTTTGAACATCTTAGCCATGTACTGTTATAATCTCCACCCGGCACAGCCAGAAGAGGACCGGCCACCCCTCAGAGCCTGGTTCCTCTCTAGGTTTCTTCCTAGGTCACTGCATTTCTAGGGAGTTTTTCCTAGCCACCGTGCTTCTACATCGGCAATGCTTGCTGTTTGGGGTTTTAGGCTGGGTTTCTGTACAGCATTTTGTGACATTGGCTGATGTAAAAAGGGATTTAATACATCTGATTGACTTCAGAATTTGTGAAAATGACAATATGTAATTACTCACTTGTCAGAAAACATTTAAAAAGGTGTAATGTTCTTCCTGGGGGTGTATATGAACAGACTTTAATAAGAGTCAATGTTGCTAAAATGCTGTCAGTTCCACTTTAAGATAGAAGTAAATAGGACGTTTGTTGCTTTGAGGATTACCGGGACTGACCTTACACTTGAACCTAAAACAAACTGTCTGAAAACAACATTCCATAGTACTCAAGGAAAAGATGATCCCACTCATTGTATCCAACTACCTAAATCGTAAATTGTAACAGATTCACGGCTCTGTCTTCTTAATCGTTTGTAAATCTGAACTTAAAGTGAGGAATTAATATAGAAACAAAAAGCGAAAAACAGATGCATGGAAATTTACACTGTCAATGCTGGATTGAGTAAATACAAAATGTGGTCTGCAGTAAACAGAAAAAAATCGACCAAAGTAACATTTCTAAATGTGTGGACAAAATTCTATTATACCAAGTAATATAAATTATTGTTCACTGTAATTATTTTCTAAAATGTACTTTGGGGAAAATACAGTCAAAGTTTTCCATTAATATCTGTATTTTTTATTCTTCTAGCTGAATGTTTGAAAATGTAAATTCATGCTGCATAAGATTACACATGTATTTTACCCATATTAATTTAAAAAATACCATTGCAGACAATGCAAGTAGTAAGACTAATATAAGTAAAATAGCAATTAATAAAATAATTTACAAAAATCAGTTTCGTGCATTTATTTACCGGTTATTCCGGTAAAAACTAGTGAAATTGACAAAGAACATTGTAAGGTAAAAACTGCAACGGAGCAATAAGATACATTGACAATATTCTATGTAATGTTTCAAACTTTATCGGATAATAAGTCAAATGTATATTTTTAGGTTTTTATTAAGGTCCAAGTTGTGAACTTTTTTCTAAACAGATAAATACTTGACAATGCAAAACAGTTCACATAATAATTTCTAATTAAACTGAATCGTTCAGTATTTGGAGTTGTGATTTACATTTGAACAAGGACATGTTGTTCAAACACAAAGTACTCATTTTGCAATCGTGCTCCAACTGAATTAGCATTGAGGTGATAATAAGTCCAATCGCTCATTACCTTTTCACTAAAAGTCCTAACTTGATCTAGAAATAAAGGGAAAACTAACATTCGTCCCACAGCCTAATTAGAATGCTATTAATTTCCAGCTGGCGCCAATTAGCAGGAATCTATGAGAAATATGTCATTAATTATGATCCGTTCATAGATCATCAAGAATCGGCTATAACACTTTATTCTTATTATGAACATTTCCTGCCAATTGCCAGCAACCAATTAAAAAGCTGGGTTATTTGCTCAGTAGTTTCATGGGTAATTATCATTGGTATGTGAAGTGGAGTGTGATAATTTTGTTTGGATCTGTACATAGTTCAAGCACAGATCGAAAAGGAGCTCTACTTTTCAGCATGGATTAATAAAAAAAACTCAAGTGACAAGCTATGAATGCTGGTAAATTGATCATACAAGAAGATAAAGACCACCACCAGTTTAAAGAAACCCATGGGGTACTTTACCTAAGACAAAACATCAGACTTACTAATACAGTCTCAAAAATATTTTCTATGTCAATGAGCTAAACTGTAGACAATGAATTTATATTCTTACATTTTTTTTTTTACAAACTCCATGTGTTCAAGTTAATTATGTTTAAAAAAATAAACATGAAATCTGAATCAAATCTCATCTAAACAAATTATATCTATACAATACGGCCATTATTAGGCATATTATGGGCGTATTGCAATGATTTCATGTCATTGGAATAGAGCTGTGACTGTACTGACCAGGCCTGCCGTAGTCACTGGTCTCCTGATAGGCCTTCTCCTTGACTCGGCCTGAGAATAGCAGCCGGGCGGGGTCATGGTCGTAGGCCTGCAGCGTCTCGCTAGAACTGTAGGACTTCTGTGTAGGCACCCGGCAAGCCCCTTCTCTGTCTGTCGATGATGCGGTGTAACGCAGCTCCAGATCCCGCTCCCTTTCGTGGTTTCTCTCCCGGTCTCTCTGGCTCTTGGAGAGCGAGCAGAAGGGCCGCTGCTCCTTCACCTGTTCCATGCTGCCTGCATACTTTGTCCTCCCCCGTTCTCTCCTGAGATGATCGCTTTGGGATATTCCGCTTCACGCTGCTGGTAAATCTCTCCCTCTGTATTTCTGTCGACCTGGACAAACAGAGAGGGGGAGATGAGAAGCTCAGATAACACTAATCCGCCCACTTAATCTTCAAAAGCCCACACTCACACCCACCACAGCACCACCACCACCTCTCAAACCCCACCCATAAGCCATTCCATGCATGAACTCCCCTCAATAAAACAGATCTCCTCTCACTGACTCACTCTCACACTTTATTTTATTATTTTGGACACAACTTGGTTGTGTGTGTGTGTGTGATATATATATATATATCTGAGGTAGACGTTCATTTAGACACTTTGATTAGCCGCTACCGTAGAACGTGCAAAGGGCGGATTTTCACTGGTGAGGATTTCGGTAAAATGGGGACAGACGTGGGAAGAAAGAAAAAAAACGAATCCGCAACAACCCCAAGGGGAGAGTGAGTGATGGGAATCCCTGGTGTGCTGCTCAAGTGTTAAATACCAACCTTTTCCACTCATCCCGAAATACCACACTTTCATTTCTGTCTTGGCTCAGCTGGAAGCCCGAAGACAGGTGTATCAGACACCCCTACCTTTCCTCTACTGAAATTGATCAACTGAAACTTTGCTTTACAACCATCAACATATTTTAATGACACCGTGTGCATGTTAAGCTACGAAGACTACCTGGAGATCGTTTCCTGGGAGACTCCCAGAAGCACTAGAGGTAGAGGATGGGTGAATATAATAATGATAATAACAATAACAACAACATTTGTATAGCGCTTTCAATATAAGTAACAAATAGCTTAAAATGTATTATAAAACAATATAATAAAATTACTAAGAAAAGAAACAAAGACAGGAAGAAGGAGAATGAAACAAATATTAATTATACATTAATTCATTAATTCAAATCATACATTAAAAGCATCTTTATAAAAGTGTGTCTTCAGATGGGATTTAAAAATAGGCACTGAATCTGCAAGCCTGATCTCCTCCTCTGGCAGACCATTCCAAAGTCTAGTGGCCCTAATGGCAAATGCCCGGTTTCGTTTAGTTTTCAACCTAGACTTTGTAATGGTCAAAAGTGCCTTGCCAGAGGATCTCAGGCTGCATCCTGGTTCGTAGGGGGATTAAAGATCAGAGATACAGGATGGGGGTGAACCAAGCCTGAAACATGATTAATACCATTTTAAAATGTATTCAAAAACAAAAAAGTACCTGGTAGCCAGTGTAGAGAAGCTAAAATGGGGTTTGATATGGTTAGATTTTCTGGTGCCTGTTAAAAGCTGTGCAGCAGCATTTTGAACTGTGGACGATGAAGTGATTTCTGACTGAGACATGTATACAATGATTTACACTAATCTAGGGGTGAGGAAATAAAAGCATGTACAACATTCTCCAGATCAGTGACTGAGATTTAAAAAAAGACTTGACTTTAGCTATACTTCTTAGATGATAAAAACAGGACTGAACAATTCTCTTTACATGCAGCTAAAGGTTTAGGTCAGGGTCAAAGAAGACACCAACGTTTCTGGCTGTAGGCTTTACATTGATGGACAAACGACCAAGGTTATTTACAATCTGGGTTCTATCAAGGAGGGGGCCAAATAAAACAACCTCTGATTTCTTATCACTGAGCTGGAGAAAATGGTCAGACATTTGATGTCAGGAAGACACTTGTGAAGGGTAGCTACTGTATGCTAGCTTGGTCACTGGGTCTGACTGGTAAATAAAACGTTGCGTCATCCGCATAGCAGTGAAGCTGAATGATATCATTGTGGATGACGTCACCAAGGGGAAGCATGTACAGCGAAAACAGGAGGGGGCCCAGAATTTACACCTGAGGGACACCATAGTGAATAGTGGCTGGGGACGATATTAAACCGCCAATGCTCACTGAGAAACGTCTGTCACATAGATAGACGGCCAACAGAAGGTCATTACTGACCTTCAAAACAATACGTTTCTCTGCTGTGAAGTAAGTGGAAGCCTGACTGGAATTTTCAGATAAGTTATTCATATGCAAATAAGCCACCGATTGTGTGAAAACAACTTTTTCTACAATATTGGATTTTTTTTTAAATGTGAGGAGGGTCGAGATTGGGCTTTTTAAGGAGATGTTGAACCAGAGCAGTTTTAAAATGTTAATTTGTGCAATGAAGTAGGCCATCTAGGAACTGGGTAACACTTGAGTGCGCAAGACGTGAAAAGTAGCATGGTTTGTTGTTTTCCTGTATTGAACACAGATAGACCGGTCTACAATTTGATCGATTATTAACGTTTAAAAATACCTACATTTGTATTACAAAAGTAGTTTGAAATATTTTGGCAAAGTTTCTAGGCAACTTTTGAAATATTTTTTAGTGACGTTGCGTTTTTTGGAAGCTGTTTTTGTCTGGATCAAACGCGTCAAATAAATGGACATTTGGGTATATATGGACGGAATTAATCGAACAAAAGCACCAATTGTGATGTTTATGGGACATATTGGAGTGCCAACAAAAGAAGCTCGTCAAAGGTAATGCATGTTTTATATTTTATTTCTGCGTTTTGTGTAGCGCCTGCAGGGTTGAAATATGCTACCCTCTTTGTTTACTATTGTGCTATCATCAGATAATAGCTTCTTATGCTTTCCCCGAAAATTATTTTTAAAATCTGACACGTTGTCTGGATTCACAACGAGTGTAGCTTTAATTGAGTATCTTACATGTGTGATTTAATGAAAGTTTGATTTTGATATAATTTTTGGGAATATGCTGCGCCGCATTTTCCCTGTTTTTTGCCCAAGTGGGTCGCAACCGTCCCCTATCCTAAATTAAGAGGCAACAGGAGGTCTTCATGTGAGCTACAGCATCAAGGAGGGACTCAAAAGGATATTTTCTCAAAGAAGTAAAGGGAAGCAGTAGACAGTAGATTATTCTATGCAGAATCACAAAAGCTGTTAACAGATCATATCTCATCAGATCCTTCATTACGTCATAGAATACTTTAAGTTTGCAGCCCTTCCATTTACGTGAAGCCTTTCTGAGTACACTTTAAAAGGCACAAGTGTGGTCATTTAACAAGGTGATACTGGCAGACAGTTTATTCTTGGTTTTAACTGGTGTCAGTCTAAAGTAGCCTGACATGTCATTGAAAATGTTCAGAAAATCATCCGTGATGACACAGAACAGGATCATTAGTGTAGGATGAAAAAGTATTGGGAAATGTATTAGCAGTTGTGGTGAAGAATGATGTTAGAGGGACATACACATTTTTAGGAGAAGAAAGCATTTTCAAAACAATACTGAGATGGTCAGAGATACACACCCGTCAATAGTTATCAATATTGAGATCATCATGAGATCAAGAGTATGATCTTTGTTGTATGAAGGCCCTGTGGCATATAGCAAAGTTAAAGGATTCTAACGGGTTAAAATACTACCCAGCTAGTGCATTACTTGGGCAACACACATTAATGTTTAGCTCTCCAAGAATAACAGCCCTGTCATATTTAGGTGTAACCAAATATAGCAGGTGAGAGAATTCTGCAATGAACAAAGTGTTAGGTTTAGGAGGGTGGCAGTGGTAGAAAAAGTACTCCATTCTCAGACTTGAGTAAAAGTGAAGATACCTTAATAGAAATGGACTAAAAGTTAAAAAAACATGAGTCTTCAATATTCCCAGTTAAGAAGTTTTAGGTTGTAGTTATTATAGGAATTATAGGACTATTTCTCTCTATACCATTTGTATTTCATATACCTTTGACTATTGGATGTTCTTATAGGCACTACAGTATTGCCAGCCTAATCTCAGGAGTTGATAGGCTTGAGGTCATAAACAGCGCTGTGCTTCAAGCATTGCTAAGAGCTGCTGGCAAATGCAGGAAAATGCTTACGAGCCTGCTGCTGCCTACCACTGCTCAGTCAGACTGTTCTATCAAATATCAAATCATAGACTTAATTATAATATAATAAACACAGAAATATGAGCATTAGATCATTAATATGGTCAAATACGGAAACTCTCATTTAGAAAACAAAAATGTTTATTCTTTCAGTGAAATACGGAACCGTTCCGTATTTTATCAACTTTATCAAAAAGTCTAAATATTGCTGTTACATTGCACAACCTTCAATGTCATGTCATAATTATGTAAAATTCTGGCAAATTAATTATGGTCTTTGTTAGGAAGAAATAGTCTTCACACAGTTCGCAACGAGCCAGGCGGTCCAAACTGCTGCATATACACTGACATGAATGAGCGTTTGTTAAATCATCACCCATTTGGCGAAGTAGGCTGTGATTTGATGATAAATTAACAGGCACCGCATAGATTATATGCAACGCAGAACAAGCTAGTTAAACTAGTAATATCCTCAACCATGTGTAGTTAACTAGTGATTATGTTACATGTGTTATTGTTTTTTTATAAAGATATGTTCAATTCTAGCTAGCAACTTATCTTGGCTCCTTGCTGCACTCACATAACTGGTGGTCAGCCTGCCACACAGTCTACTCGTGGATTGCAATGTAATCGGCCATAATCGGCATCCAAAAATGTTGATTACCGATTGTTCTGAAAACATAAAATCGGTCGACCTCTAGTACAGATACCCAAAAAAACTACTTAAAAATACTTTAAAGTACTCCTTAAGTCATTTACACCACTGGAGGGCAGAACACTAAAATATACAAGGTGGGGTTCTTCTTGTTCAAGCAAAAGATAAGGCTCTAAAATTAGGAAAATTCGTTACATGACACAGGGCTACATACACTACATGACCAAAGGTATGTGGACACCTGCTCATTGAACATCTCATTTCAAAATCATGGGCATTAATATGGAGTTGGTCCCACCTTTGTTGCTATAATAGCCTCCAATCTTCTGGGAAGGCTTTTCACTAGATGTAAGAACATTGCTGCGGGAACTTACTTCCATTCAGCCACACGAGCACTAGTGAGTTTGGGCACTGATGTTGGGCGATTAGGCCTAGATCGCAGTCAGCGTTACAATTCATACCAAAGGTGTTCGATGGGGTTGAGGTCAAGGCTCTGTGCAGGCCAGTCAAGTTCTTCAACACCGTATGGACCTCGCTTTGTGCATGGGAGCATTGTTATGCTGAAACAGGAAAGGGTCTTCCCCAAACTGTTGCCACAAAGTTGGAAGCATGGAAGTCATGACATCTAGAATGTCATTGTATGCTGTAGCGTTAAGGGCCCTAGAACGAACCATGAAAAACATCCCCAGACCATTATTCCTTATCCACCTAACTTTACAGTTGGCACTATGCATTGGGGGCGGTAGTGTTCTCCTGGCATCCACCAAACCCAGATTCGTCCGTTGGACGGCCAGATGGTGAAGCGTGATTCATCACTCCAAAGAACACGTTTCCACTGCTCAAAAGTCCGAAGGCGGCGAGCTTTACACCCCTCCGGCCGACACTTGGCATTGCATATTTGTGATCTTAGGCTTGTATTGCGGCTGCTCAGCCATGGAAACATTTCCTGAAGCTACCAACGAACAGCTCCTGTGCTGACGTTGCTTCCAGAGACAGTTTGGAACTCGGTAGTGAGTGCTGCAATCTAGGAAATGGGACACCTCCAATTGACTCAAATGATGTCAATTAGCCTATCAGAAACTTCTAAAGCCATGACATAATTCTCAGAAATTTTCCAAGCTGTTTAAAGGCACAGTAAACTTAGTGTATGTAAACTTCTGACCCACTGCAATTGTGATACAGTGAGTTATAAGTGAAATAATCTGTGTCATGCACAAAGTAGATGTCTTAACCAACTTGCCAAAACTATAGTTTGTTAACAAGAAAGTTGTGGAGTGGTTGAAAAACAAGTTTTAATGACTCCAAACCTAAGTGTATGTAAACTTCTGACTTCAACTGTAGGTACACCTCCAGCGGGGCAAAGCTGTTATATTGCTGGATGGGATCTTCCAGGATAGATAGATGCTGTCCTAACTGCCTCCTTTCCGGCCTCCTGGCCAGTGTCCAGTCTCCCATGTGCTGCGGAGTTGGGTTTATTATCTGTCCAGTGGATTGGAATAGATCAACGCTGCCTGACTCATCTGCACCTTGGCTGTAGGAGGCAATCAAGACAAATGCGATTTCCCTGGGTTTCCGCCAGGTCGGTGAACTTGGAAAGCAGGCTCTAGGCCTCAAGGTTATTATTGAGAATATGCTGAGAAGTACTTGTGCTGAGAAGTACTACCTGGCAGGAATTTTTCAAACCAGTTCAAAGTGTAGAGACAAGTGTAGAGATGTAAACCCTCCATCCTACCCCCAACATGAACCCACACACAGATTCATGTGCAGTAGGTGAGAATGGATCCACCCACAAACATCCCCGATTTCCATCATTTTATGCTTTATAGACCTGTAAAGATAAAGGGGCTGATAACTGTTTATTCTTAGGAACTTGTCTGCTGAGCCGCCGACAACCGAACCACGACTACAGGGAGAAATGATTAGTGTCCTAATCCGCTATAAGCTCCCCTGGTTGTGTTATGGGGATATGTGTGGCGGGCCAGATTCTAACAAAACCAGGTGAACGCATACCAAAAGGTACTGACACCATCATTTCCAGGGTTAATCAAAAATGTTCTCTATGCGCTGAAGGTGGTCCCTGTACATGAGAATACTTTGAGGGACCCTAGAGAGATACTCATAGAAGCTGTCATGGTGCTAAAGCCTACAAAGGGAACTTCTGGTGTAGTTTGATTAGGCCACTTTGTTGCTTGGATATAGGAACCACAAAATAGGCCTACATCATTTCTGTGTGCCTTACTCCAATACACCAGAAATGTTCCTTGAGTCACCCAGTGGTGGAAAAAGTACGACATTCTCATACTTGAGTAAAAGTAAAGATACCTTAATAGAAAATGACTCAAGTAAAAGTGAAAGTCACCCAGTAAAATACTATGAGTGTAAAAGTATGTGTTTTTAAATATACCTTAAGTATCAAAAGTAAAAGTACAAATAATTTAAAAAACCAGACGGCACAATTATCATGATTTTTTTACAGATAGCCAGGGTCACACTCCAACACTCAGACATCATTTAAAATCAAAGTATTTGTGTTTAGTGTCCGACAGATCAGAGGCATTAGGGATGACCTCTTGAAAAGTGTGCGAATTGGACCATTTTCTGTCCTGCTAAGCATTCAAAATGTAATGAGTACTTTCAGGTGTCAGGGAAAAAGCACACTACATTTCTTTAGGAATTGAAGTAAAGGTTGTCAAATATATAAATAGTAAAGTACAGTTACCCAAACAAAACTACTTAAGTAGTACTTTAAAGTATTTTTACTTAAGTACTTTACACCACTGGAGTCACCCCATTCAGAATAAGAACTATAATAAATACTGTCAGGATACAAGACACTTCATGGCAATGAATGAAAAAGTACAATTTGTACAGGTCATTTGTTCTGTATGTGTCACCTTTGATAATATGAGTGATTGACCTCAAGAAGGAAAAGCCGACCTTGCAGTAATTTAGTGGCACAGCGGGACCCTTTGGCAAGGCAGTGAGGGAGGGCAGTGATCTATGTAGCGTAGCAAAGCACTACACAGGCCTATGACTCCCCAGCCAATTACCCATTGTACCCTGAAAACCTCTTCTTCTGTTATATACAGTCCCAATTTTCTTTTAAACATTAACAATACACCATACAGTGCATTCGGATATTATTAAGTTACAGCCTCATTCTAAAATGTATCAAATCGTTTTTTCCCCTAATCAATCAACACACAATACCCCAAAATGACAAAGCAAAAACAGATTAAAAATGTTTGCAAATTTATTTTAAAAGAATACATGGAAAATATCACATTTACATAAGTATTCAGATCCTTTATTCAGCAATTACAGCCTTGAGTCTACTTTGGCATGACGCTACAAACTTAGCACACCTGTTTTTGGGGAGTTTCTCCCAGATGTTCGATCGAGTTCAAGTCCGGGCTCTGGCTGAGCCACTCAGAGACTTGTCCTGAAGCCACTCCTGCATTGTCTTGGCTGTGTCCTTAGGATCGTAATCCTGTTAGAAGATGTACCTTCGCCCCAGTCTGAGGTCCTGAGTACTCTGGAGCAGGTTTTCATCAAGGATCTCTCTGTACTTTGCTCCGTCCATCTTTCCCCCAATCCTGACTAGTCTCCATGCCACTGAAAAACATCCCTACAGCATGATGCTGCTACCACCATGCTTCACCGTAGAGATGGTGCCAGGTTTCCTCGACGTGACGCTTGGCATTCAGGCGAAAGAGTTCAATCTTGATTTCATCAGACCAGAGATTGGTGGAGTGCTGCAGAGATGGTCGTCCTTCTTGAAGGTTCTCCCAACTTCACAGAGGAACTTTAGAGCTCTGTCAGAGTGACCATCGGGTTCTTGGTCACCTCCTTGACCAGGGACCCAGGGACCTTCTCCCCCATTTACTCAGTTTGGCCGGGCGGCCAGCTCTAGGAAGAGTCTTGGTGGTTCCAAACTTCTTCCATTTAAGAATGATGGAGGCCATTGTGTTCTATGGGACCTTCAACGCTGCAGAAACGTTTTTGTACCCTTCCCCAGATCTTTGCCTCGACACAATCCTGTCTCGGAGCTCTATGGACAATTCCTTTGACCTCATGGCTTGGTTTTTGCTCTGACATGCATTGTCAACTGTGGGACCTTAAATCATGTCCAAATCATGTCCAATCAATTGAATTTACCACAGGGGTACTCCAATCAAGTTGTAAAAACATCAATGATGATCAATGAAAACAGGAAGCACCTGAGCTCAATTTCCAGTCTCATAGCAAAGGGTCTGAATACTTATTTAAATAAGGTATTTGTTTTTTATTTCTAAAAACCTGTTTTCGCTTGGTCATTATGGTTGTATTGTGTGTAGATTGATGAGGATATTTTTTTATTTAATCAATTTTACAAAAAGGCTGTAAAGTAACAAAATGTGGAAAAAGTCAAGTGGTCTGAATACTTTCCAAATGCACTTGTTGTATAATATAGTGTCAAGCAATGTACTTCAGTCAATTTGGAAACTCATTTTCGAGAACAAGGCCCATTGGGAAGCTTTTATGATCTAGGCTCGATTCTCTTGTTTGGACACAGATCTTTACACTCATGATTCAGGACCAAAGGAGGAGAAACCACCACAGGTGTGGTTCAGAGCCAATACAGCCAAATAAAGTGGTTTCAACTGAAGTGACCCACATTCCTGATGTAAGTCTCCAGTCACTGGAGACTTCCCTGCTCAGAATGTCAAATCTTCACACAGAGATTGTTCAAGTAATTACAATTCAATTCAGAGGGCCTGCTCTAAATATTAACTCAAACCCCCAGACCCTACACTCTGTAAATAAAGTCAATAAAAATTCATGCTCGTCGTTTCTGTCGTTTCCCCCTTTCCCAGATGTTCAACCTGCCACCGCTGGGCCAAGCCCTCTGCCCTCCCTATCCGTTCCCCTATGTGGCCTTGCCATTTCCCTATTAGTTATTGCAGGGACCAGACGGTACTTCGCCAAGGATGTCGTGAAAGTGGGGATGGAGGGTGGTGGGGATCGGGCCGGCTCACTTTAACACAGCCGGCACCTCCAACAATAGCCGGCTCTGACGGCTTTGCATAATTCATCTTGTCGAGTCTCTAATCTCTCCTTCTCTTTTCTCTTCCTTCTCTCCAACTCTCTGGAATGGACCGAGGAGAAACAAGGGCACACTTCCATCAGCTTCTGCCTGTTCCCTCCAGACACCAGGGATTTTTGGAGACAGAAGTGTTTGTCTGTTGATAGCAGATTGCCCGGTTTTGCCATGTGTTCTGGTCTGGATGCCATCCGAACCAGACTGCTGTTCATTCTGTCTCAAGCTTCACAATAGGGAACCTGCTGATGCAAGATGTTCAACTTTGAGAGCTGTGGTGTATTTTATTGAGTTAGCTGATCAAAGCTTCTGATAATTGTGTGTGTGTCCTTTCACAGGGGATGTGAGTTTTATACTTAAATACCTCAATGTGTCTTTGCTAAAACATTTATGTTTTTTACAATCATGGATTGTATGAGAAATACAGACAGAGGCATTAGCAGGCTCCAATGCTCATGTATGTCAACTTCTTACAACATTGATATAAACCTCATCATAACCACAGCTAATAGTGGATATTTATTTCTCTGAAATATACAGTGATTCACTTGAGGTGGGCTTGACACCGAGGTGAATCACACCCAGTTTTATTTGTCACAAGCTTCGTAAACAAGAAGTGTAGACTACCAGTGAAATGATTACTTATGGGCCCTTCCAAACAAAGCAGAGAGAGAAAAACAAATACAGAAAAAAATAGAAAAGTGTCATGGTATACACGGGTTACCAGTACCGAGTTGAAGTGCAGGGGTATGAGGTAATTGAGGTAGATATGGACAACTAGGAATAAAGTGACTTGCCAACAGGATAGATAATAAACAGTAGAAGCAGCGTATGTGACAAGTCAAAAGAGTTAGTGCAAAAAAAGGGTAAATGCAGATAGTTAAATAGTTAACCAATCGCTACCCGGACTAACTAAGAATTGCAAAGAAAACGCCATATCTCAGATTGGCCAATAAAAATAAAAGATTAAGATGCGCAAAAGAACACAGACACTGGAAAGAGGAACTCTGCCTAGAAGGCCAGCATCCCGCGGTCGCCTCTTCACTGCTGACGTTGAGACTGGTGTTTTGCGGGTATTTAATTTAATGAAGCTGCCACTTGAGGACTTGTGAGGTGTCTGTTTCTCAAACTAGACACTTTAATGTGGGCGGCAGGGTAGCCTAGTGGTTAGAGTGTTGGACTAGTAACTAGTTCAAACCCCTGAGCTGACAAGGCACAAATCTGTCGTTCTGGCCCTGAACAGGCAGTTGACCCACTGTTCCTAAGCCGTCATTGAAAATAAGAATTTGTTCTTAACTGACTTGCCTAGTAAAATAAGGGTAAAATCAAAAATTAAATAAAAATGTACTTGTCCTCTTGCTCAGTTATGCACCGGGGCCTCCCACTCATCTTTCTATTCTGGTTAGTGCCAGTTTGCGCTATTCTGTGAAGGGAGTAGTACACAGCATTGTACGAGATCTTCAGTTTCTTGGCAATTTATCTCATGGAATAGTTTTCATTTCTCAGAACAAGAATAGACTGATAAATTATGAGAATGATGAGTTTCACAAGAAAGGTATTTTGATCCTGTAATCAAACCCACAAATGCTGATGCTCCAGATACTCAACTCGTCTAAAGAAGGACAGCTTTATTGATTCTTTAATCAGGCACAACAGTTTTCAGCTGTGCTAACATAATTGCAAAAGTGTTTTCTAATTATCAATTAGCATTTTAAAATTATAAACTTGGATGAGCTAACACAATGTGCCATTGGAACACAGGAGTGATGGTCGCTGATAATGGGCCTCGGTGCGCCTATGTAGATATTCCATTTTTTTTTTATCAGCCGTTTCCAGCTACAATAGGCATTTACAACATTAGCAATGTCTACACTGCATTTCTGATCAATTTGATGTTAGCTAGAAATTAGCTTTCCTTTCAAAAACAAGGACATTTGTAAGTGACCCCAAACTTTTGAACGGTAGTGCATGTAGCCACTGCCTTAATTCAATGTTCCATTAGTTTTCTCCAAAGTGCATATAAATATAGAGATGAATAGTGTTATCGTATATATATATATTATGAGGTCCTGAAGCTGGTGAATTGTATCTAAATTAACTTAATAGAGAACTGTATGGGAATGGCTGCTTGGCCAAGGTTGTGTACACTCCCATTTCAATTCATTAGGACTGATTACCTGCATTGTTTGACTGCATCGTCTGAAAATATAACAGGATTTTGGCAATTTAAAGTCAAATGGAACAATGATCAGTATGTCCTTAGTGAAATAAATGTAATCTTGGCAGTAGTGGAGTTGTAATGATATTGCAGGACAATCACAGGCACTGACGTAAACTGACTCAATTACTTGTTGACTGACAACTGAATGACTGATTCAGTGCTATATCAAAATATGGCATGATGAACATAACATTTGTCAAACACATTTTCTAATAACTGAAAGAAAAATGGAACTGAATCCTCAAATTTAACTGGCGAGGAAGTAAAATTTAAGTGTGACATCAATTACTGCTTGGCATGTCTGTCAAAAACACTGACTATTCCAACTCAAATATTTATAAAACATGAAATTGCATATATCCTTCAGTCTCAGATGAAAATTCTACTTGGATTGTTCCTAAAGTGCTCGTTTGTTTGCAATGGCTTATGTGATCCGTTTCCAGGAAGCTATGCGTATGTTGCACGTCACTACTTCACAGTAGCGCCATTTGAACGTAAATTGTATATTTTTATCTAAATGCATTTTTTTGATAGAAATGTCTTCTGGAACATGTTTAATGTGCCTTAATAACAAATGTGTATGCCATCTGTAAATATTAATAAAATGGTTAAATTACGAGCCTAGTTGGTTTAGCCACAGAAAAAGAACGGAACCTTCCCCATTGCCATGATTGGGTGCTAATGGATTGGCTAGACATACAGAGTGCTGAGTTCTGATTGGTCTGCCATGTAGAATGCTTCTGTCTATAACATGAGCTGCTCAGTTTGTATAGATAATCCTTTCTACTGCGGCTTTTTTAAGGATATCATGAAGAACTGCAAGTGTTGCTACTGCTTACAACTGAATTAGACAGGCGCTATTGATGGACTACTTTCTGGAGGACGACCGTGCCATTCTGACTCTCTGACTGTGAAAATGAATCAGACGATGAGGAAATACATGATTTACATAAAAACATTTTCATTGAACCAGACATTGTGGAGTCTTCTGATGACACCGATAAGAAATAAACGCCGATCAACAGTGTTGTTGTCATGGAAGAAGTTGACCGAGTTTTGAAATCAGTGGAATGCCTGGAGGAAGTAGAGTTTGGCTGCAAATGAGGTGGGAGTCGAAAAGAGAACACAGATGGCAGTTGTATAAAACACCTGTCTCTGGATTACATCCTCAAACTAAGGGCAACCATGGCATCCATGAAATAGAGGGAGAAGCGTTCATCCATGTATACGGGTAAGAGTATAGCTACAATTTCAGATATTATACATTTATAATTTTGTCAGAAAGTCATTTTCATTGCATGTTAAAGTGTACTGTTAGCTAGCTAGCTAACAATGAACCTAGTTGGTTAATTTTGGCTACCGTAACTGCAGATTCATGCATGGTGCTATGTAGTATAGTTTGGGTTTATGGGTCTAAACAAAAGACTCCACTATGCAAGTAACCATTTTGCTGTACCGTTTACACCTTCTGTATCCTGTGCATGTGACAAATAAATGTTGATTTTATTTGATACAGATAGTGTTAACCTGAGACGGTAATGTGAAGAGCAACATGACCTGCACCAAAGCCAGATTAGGATATAGGTCAAGAACTAGATAGTGTACTTTTCCTACTACTTTTTGATACTGCTTTCACCACTTTTAGTCTTAATCGTTGGTTGTTTACTACACTGCCTTACTCTGTTTAGCGCATAGTCTCACACGTAAATCCTTAAAGAGATGGGTGGGGCTAAGGCTGAAGAGGTTGGAGAGTGTAAACAATACTGAATGGGTGTAGACAAAGAGCTCTCCAGTAGCTGTACCAAAACATTCATAGGCCATTTTCTCAAAAGTGGGGTTACAAGTTTATCAACTTTTAAAGCAGAATTACTTTCCTATTGTTTGTCAACTGCAGTGTATGAAATACAATTTTCTAGCTCTGAGTCTTTACTTTTATCCAATGTAAAAAATAAAAAAAACACAATTTCAAATTTTGCTACATAGGACCGAATCAAGGTGGTGGGTCACATACGTGTTAAAACATCAACATAGACCTAATAAGTAGAGATTAAAGCAAAATTCTAACCAAATGCTCTGCATCCAAACCATGTTATTGGTTAAAGTCACATATTTAAATGCTGGAAGCTACTCAAAATTGCTATATCTGAATGTAGATTAAATTAATATTTTCTGTTTACAAGCCAGGATAAACATCAACACCTCCTCCTTAGATATAATATAAATCCTACAATGTGAGCTGGCATAGTGATTACTGAAGGAGTCTATGACTCCGTGTTAAAAACCATGTTAAAAAAGTCAAAACAAATCAGGGAAAGCAAATTGTGATAGGATTTGATTTGTGCAAATGAAGCCTGCCGCTGCACAATAAAAAATCTGGAGCCATCTGTGAATCGACACTAATCAATAAATTAGGGACAACAGAGTATGCAGTTTATGCACTTAATGCAGCAAATAATGTAAGAAGTATATTACCACTTAAAAGGAGTGCAGAGCTGCATTAATCAAATAGAAAAATAAACTGGGGGGGGGTTATATTATTCAGCTGTCAGCATTTTGGGGGAAAATATGTAGGTCATGATAGCACACTATCAGAATACAAAAAGACCGCAGCCCTTATTTTAAAGAAACATCCAGACCAAATTCCACTGACGTTGCGCTAGCTATATTGTTTATCTTCCGGGCTTGAAAGAGCCCAGATTCTACCCCTGTGGCAATGTTTATGAACAACTCCTGAGTACAAGTGATGGCGAGCTGGATGTCAATGACCATTGACCTGTATCTCATTACACCGACTCCGAAGTAGGTTCCCCCCTGAGTAGGTTCCCCCGTGAAACTAGTGCCTGGCCCTGGTCTATCATCGCTCTTCATCAGCCTGCTCGGAGCAGGGGCTTTCAGCATCACCCAGGTCAAATTAACTGAATTATTGAGGCCGTCAAGTGGCTCCATCGATAAGCAAAGCTGACGCCCAACGTCCCACTGGGCTGTCTGAGGGACACAAAAGAGCCTAGCCTGAAGCACTTGACAGCTCCTTTTCCGAGGAAGCAAAAAAGTCCAGACCATAGAAACATAGGGTTCAAAAGCAGCAACTTTAAGATGATCAAAGAGATTGTTCTGAAGCTTTATAGCTTTATAGTTCAACATCTAGAGTGGGTTATTTTCTGCACACATTTCAAATGGTAATCTTTTGGCATTAAACAACATATCACACAAACCTCAGTGTTTTCCCATGTTCTCACTGTGTTCAAACTGTCTTTTCGGAGCATACTGCATGATACAGTGTGATTGAAGGCCTGCAAAAGGCAACACTCAAGGTAATTTCATCTCGACGAGATGAGAATTTGAGTAGATTAACGCAACCATAGATTGCGAGTGAGGGATATGAATGTAAATCTGTTGATTCCAGAGAGGCCCCGGCGAGTGTGGCAGAGCTAACGGTGCCTGGTCAGCAGGATGCCACCCTCTGGCTAATCGCAGGTGGCTTTCGGCCCAAGCAGGAGAGGCAGAAACAAACCAAAGCTGCAATGCACACGGCTCAGTTTTTCTATTGGAGAACAATGACTCCTCTTTCATTATGAAACAATAGCTAGCATTTGTCTAAAAATAAACAGACTGAGTTTGAACATGTGTCGCCTGCGTGCCTCCTATGGAAAAAGTTGTAGCAGTGGGAGATGCGGGGGTCCGACCCGGACAAATGTTCATGTCACCATTACCCCCCCCCCCCCCCCCCACACACACACACACACACTTTCCCTGGTTGCCACTACTCAACATGGTCTGTCCCATCACAGCTTTTTAAATCATTCCCCCCACCAAAAATAGAGGTAGGGTGGCATTTTACCCCAAGTTACCATACAACTAACAGCTAATTGCAGAGCAGTATCATTAACCATGCCGCTGCAAAACAAATCAGGGTTTAAAATGGTTTCAGATTGCTCATATTTAGGAGTTGATAAATAGTCGGAATGGAAAGCTTGGATACCCCTCTTTTTAACAAAGAACATTAAAACAGCCATTGTCAAGATTGCCTGTGCATGGACTGCTTGTCAGAATACATATCATCATTATCATTAAGCTTCATTTCAACAGGGAAGTCATATTGAAATGAGCCCTGCACAATGCAAAAACAAGCACACACACAACAGGCAAGTATAGATGAGCATAAACATCGACAATATACACGTTAAAATACAAAAACAGTCAATTAACACAAACTCATTCTTCATTATAAAAATACGCTGTCAGCTGTCTGAATTTCCCTAGGGACTTCAAAAACATCCAAATCTAAACATCTTTCTGAAGATTCATTTCCTTACACCCTAAGTTTGGAATAAAGGCAGATTTATCATAGGAGTCTCCAAAGTTAACCAACCCTGTGAATGGGTTTGATTACTGTTAAGACTTAAAAAATACAAGTTATGTTAGGTAAGTGGGAAGCTTATGGAGCAGGGCTTTGTAAACAAAAAGAGCGTAATGATGTGATCTACATGACTAATGTCACGCCCTGACCATAGAGAGCCCTTGGGGTTCTCTATGGTGTAATAGGTCAGGGCGTGACTAGGGGGGTTTCTAGTAGAGGTCGACTGATTAATCGGAATGGCCGATTAATTAGGGCCAATTTCAAGTTTTCATAACAATCAGAAATCGGTATTTTTGGACACCTTTATTTAACTAGGCAAGTCAGTTAAGAACACATTCTTATTTTCAATGACGGCCTAGGAACAGTGGGTTAACTGCCTCGTTCAGGGGCAGAATGACAGATATTCACCTTGTCAGTTCAGGGGATTCAATGTTGCAAACTTACAGTTAACTAGTCCAACACTCTAACCACCTGCCTCTCATTGCACTCCACGAGGAGACTGCCTGTTACGCGAATGCAGTAAGCCAAGGTAAGTTGCGAGCTAGCCTTAAACTTATCTAAAAAAAACTATCAATAAATCATAATCACTAGTTAACTACACATGGTTGATGATATTACTAGTTTATCTAGCATGTCCTGCATTGCATATAATCGATGTGGTGTGTATCGTTGCTCCAACGTGTATCTAACCATGAACATCAATGCCTTTCTTAAAATCAGAAGTATATATTTTTAAACCTGCATATTTAGCTAAAAGAAATCCAGGTTAGCAGGCAGTATAAACCAGGTGAAATTGTGTGACTTCTCTTGCGTTCATTGCACGCAGAGTCAGTGTATATGCAACAGTTTGGGCCGCCTAATTTGCCAGAATTTTACGTAATTATGACATAACATTGAAGGTTGTGCAATGTAACAGGAATATTTAGACTAATGGATGCCACCCCTTAGATAAAATACGGAACGGTTCCGTATTTCACAGAAAGAATAATTGTCTTGATTTCGAATATTAATGACCTAAGGCTCATATTTCTGTGTGTTATTATGTTATAATTAAGTCTATGATTTGATAGAGCAGTCTGACTGAGCGGTGGTAGGCAGCAGCAGGCTCGTAAGCATTCATTCAAACAGCACTTTCGTGCGTTTTGCCAGCAGCTCTTCGTTGTGCGTCAAGCATTGAGCTGTTTATGACTTCAAGCCACAGTAAAACGAGTCATATATACCGACATAACCTGAAAGGCTGCTCAGCAAGGAAGAAGCCACTGCTCCAAAACCACTATAAAAAGGCAGACTACGGTTTGCAACTGCACATGGGGACAAAGATCGTACTTTTTGGAGAAATGTCCTCTGGTCTGATGAAACAAAAATATAACGGTTAGGCCTATTTTGCATTTTGTAGAAACAAAAAAAATATTCTATAATTGTGGTACAACAAAGGTCAACTATTCTGCATATCGTTATATATATAAACATCGTTATGTTTGGAGGAAGAAGGGGGAGGCTTGCAAGCCGAAGAACACCATCCCAACCGTGAAGCACGGGGGTGGCAGCATCATGTTGTGGTGGTGCTTTGCTGCAGGAAGGACTGATGCACGTCACAAAATAGATGGATTCATGAGTAGGGAAAAATTATGTGGATATATTGAAGCAACATCTCGAGACATCAGTCAGGAAGTTAAAGCTTGGTTGCAAATGGGTCTTCCAAATGGGCAATGACCCCAAGCATACTTCAAATGTTGTGGCAAAATGGCTTAAGGACAACAAAGTCAAGGTATTGGAGTGGCCATCACAAAGCCCCGACCTCAATCCAATAAAACATTTGTGTGCAGAACTGAAAAAGTGAGTTTGAGAAAGGAGGCCTACAAACCTGACTCAGTTACACCAGCTCTGTTATGAGGAATGGGCCAAAATTCACCCAAATTATTGTGGAAGGCTACCAGAAACGTTTGTCCCAAATTAAACAATTTAAAGGCAATGCTACCAAATACTAATTGAGGGTATGTAAACTTCTGACCTACTGGGAATGTGATGAAAGAAATCTAAGCTGAAATAAATCATTCTCTCTACTATTATTCTGACATTTCACATTCTTAAAATAAAGTGGTGATCCTAACTGACCTAAAACAGGCAATTTTTCCTAGGATAAAATGTCAGAAGTTGTGAAAAACTGAGTTTAAATGTATTTGGCTAAGGTGTATGTAAACTTCTGACTTCAACTGTAGATGGAATTGAAAATTTTTAACAGATTGACCAATAGATTGATATAAATAGCGAAAACAGGTCCTAGTAGCGACCCCTGGGCAACACCTTTATGTACTTCAAGAAATTCGGACTTAACCCCAATCAATCACGATGGTCTGAGTTCTGTCACTAAGATAATCATGAAACCATGAGCAGGCGTCAGAACCCAGGCCAATCGAGGACAACTTGTTCAATAAAATAGCAAGATCAACAGTATCGAACGCTTCTGACACGTCCACAAACAAGGTAGCACAATTAATTTTAGCTTCTAACTATTAATGTGGTTGCTGTGAAAGTAATGAGCCCTGGCCTAAACCCAGATCGATTCATATTCAAAATGCCATGCTCTGATAAAAAAAAGAGTGAAGTTGCTTATTCACAAAGATTGTAGAATCTTAGCTAGACATGGAAGACTGAAAATGGGGCAATAATTATCAAGATCACTACTATGCCTTTATGGAGTGGCAGCACATAAGCGGAATATTTTCTGATAATGATTTAAGATATGGGTTACTAAACCAGGATTGAGGGGGGCAGCATACTTGAGCATACCCGGCTCCAATTGGTCAGCCCCTGTGGATTTCTTAATATCTATAGCAAGTAAGGCATCAAGGACTTCTTTTTCTGTGACTTTCCAAAATGCATGAAAAAAATGTGACTACCATTTTGCAAATCAATCTGCAAAATTCCTGAATCAGTATTTAGCCCACTTTTAGAGATAGTAGTGCTAGACGCTCTTTCAAAAAGATAGCCTGCTGAAATAAAATGAAGATTAAATGCATCAATTATATAATTTTTGTCCATAATTGGGCCAGAGTCTGAATTAACTTCTGGGGACAGAGAGGAAGTACATGGAGTCCCTAATTAGGGTTGCACATTTTGGGGAATATTCAAAAGGTGGAAACTTTCCGTGGGAATTAACGGGAATATCTGCAAATTAATATTAATACCATTTAAATGTAGATGCTTTTTGCATTGGATATATTTACCATGTCATATGGAGTCAGAAACATAAACCTTTTACCTTGTGATTAAATGCTTCCAAAATACATTTTAAAAACGATTTAGTTACACATTTAACTTCAATTAAATGAGTTGACTTTTCACATGGGATGACTTCAATGAACAACAAAAGAAAGGGAATATTGAATGATCCCCAATGATCCATCGCATCTCACAAAAACATTTTATATATACATCTGTAAAATGATAGTCTAGAAACTAAAGCTTTGGATGTCTTCCTCTCAGGCTTCCATGTCTTCTCTCTGGACCTCCTCAATGTCCACCTTAGACTGAGGCCTCATCAGACTGAGGCCTCATCTTCACTGTCACTTTCCAACCTTGTTGAGGATGGTTCATTGTCAGGCTCAAAAAGCCTTCAATTTTCCCCGATGGCCACCAATTTTTCAAGCCTTGTATTGGTCAGCCTGTTGAGTGCTTTGGTGTGTGTGTTCCCAAACAGGGACCAGTTGCTCTCTGAGGTGGCTGATGTTGGTGGGATTTGGAGGATGGTGGCAACAGGAGAAAGAGCCTCAGATCCACAAAGTCCCTTCCACCAAGTGGCTGATGAGATATGTTGGCACGACTGCCATATTCCATCTCCATCCCAAAGTCCTTGCTTGGAAGTTTATTTCGCCAGACTGCCAAGAACCTTGCCCTCATCCAGGCCAAGGTGGCAAGACACAGTAGTGATGATACCATAGGCCTTGTTGATCTCTGCACCAGACAGGATGCTCTTGCCAGCATACTTGGGGTACAACATGTACGCTGCGGCGTGTATGTGCTTCAGGCAGAAGTCTTCATGCTTTTTGATGTATTTAAGAACTGCAGTTTCCTCCGCTTGGAGAAGCAGTGAAGTGGGCAGGACAGTACGGATTTCTCCTCTTACATTTGCAAGCAGAGTCTGAACATCAGACAGGATGGCATTGTCTCCCTCAATCCGTGCAAATGGCTACTGCTATAGGTTTCAGGAGTTTCCGGCTGCTTACCAGTCTCTCACAAAATACATCATCCAGGAGGATCCTCTTGATGGGACTGTCCATATCGGCAGACTGTGATATGGCCATTTCTTAGAGAACCTCCTTCCTCTCCAGGAGACTGTCAAACATGATGACAATACCACCCCAATGAGTGCTGCTATAATTTGATGACCCTTCACATACCTAAACATTTCCTTGGTTCTCTTGTAGAGTGTATCCATTGTTTTCAGTTCCATGATGTCCTTGAGGAGAAGATTCAATGCATGAGCAGCACAGCCAATGGGTGTGATGTGAGGGTAGGACTCCTCCACTTCAGACCAAGCAGCCTTCATGTTCGCAGCATTGTCTGTCACCAGTAAAAAATATATTCTGTGGTCCAAGGTCATTGATGACTGCCTTCAGCTCATCTGCAATGTAGAGACCGGTGTGTCTGTTGTCCCTTGTGTCTGTGCTCTTGTAGAATACTGGTTGAGGGGTGGAAATTGTGTAGTTAATTATTCCTTGCCCACAAACATTCAACCACCCATCAGAGATGATTACAATACAATCTGCTTTCTCTATGATTTGCTTGACCTTCACTTGAACTCTGTTGAACTCTGCATCCAAGACATTAGTAGATAAAGCATGTCTGGTTGGAGGGGTGTATGCTGGGAACATTCAGAAATCTCTTCCAATACACATTGCCTGTGAGCATCAGAGGTGAACCAGTTGCATACACAGCTCGATCAAGACATTCATCAGGATTTCTCTGACTACATTGCTCCATTGAATTTTTGCACTTGACCAGATGATTCTGCATCTTTGTTGCATTCTTTACATATGATTTGGCACAGTATTTGCAAATGTACACAGCTTTTCCTTCTACATTAGCTGCAGTGAAATGTCTCTACACATCAGATCAGGCATTTTCCTGTAAAGATTAGAAAAAAATGTGGAACAAAAAAACAACAAATACAATTCCATGTACAGATAAATAGTTAAGCAGTTAGATTAAACAACTCCTTTGTAAGATACATGTTTTAAAATGAAACATGTATGGAAACAGGTGAATTAACACTCATTAGTTAGCAGGCTCAAGCAAGCTAAGTCAAATGGTTGCAAAAACTGATTAGCAGAAATTGTTAACAAGTTAGAAATGATTTAAACACACTTGCTGTAGGCTACTATTTACTAACAAAAGATAATATATGTCATATAAAAATATATCCACCCCACCCAGTATTGTAATCAAAACCTCTCAGAAAGCATGTAGTCCTTGGCTCAGATAGTGTAGTAGTGTGGGCTCAATAGAATCTCATTAGTGTGCAAGCAGAGGGTTGCAATTCCATATAATTGGGGATAGTTTAACCAAAATATGCCACAAGACCTAGAATTGCCTTATGTGTATCCCACAAAAAAAAGCTTCACTGTTATAAGATAACTTTTTTTATGAATTTAAGCAAAATTCCCCAAATTCCCGGGCTTAACTTCCCATGGACAATTTCCGGGAAAAGAACATTTCCGACCCTCTTTAACCCTATCTCTAATACTAGCATGTGATCAGTAGGTAATTCCTTATTTGAAAATACCACTGGATTTGTTTGAATTGGTATAGATACAAGATTGTCTAGAACTGAGCCATTGGGCCTATGCCTCGAACAGGGACATGGGTTAAAACAAGAGACAATGAGGGTTACCTGTTGCAGGCCTGCAGTATGATGGCAATGCTTTCATTTATGGTTGGGATTACATGAGCGGGACTTTGAGGGTCAATAAGTAAACCTCTCAGCACAGCCTTGAAATGCGAGGAAAGTGTCCAGGCACCAAGATGATTTGGATGGACCCCATGCTCTCTGTGGAGCATCTTCTGTTTCCAAAAGGTGTCAAAGTTATCCACTAAAGTATCTCTAACAGAGCTATAGTAGACTCACAACCAGTCGTTTAGAGCCAGAAACCTACTTGATATTTTCATGACACGATTTAGTGATAGCACTGGGCCTGAACTAATTGAACTCTTCTTTAAAATCCTGTTTCAGCCGTACCGAGCTAGTCACCCAAATGTCATGAGATCCTACATGGACTATGACAGCGAAAGCCCCCGTGTTCTGGTGTAAAACGGTTGGAAGCAGCCTTGTAATGTCCTGTACCTGAGCCCCAGGACAGCACAAGGTATTTGCCCGGGAACCAAGATGTTTCTCACCATAGAGCTGTCGATGATAACAGCTGGTGACATGGCAGAGGAGGTCCGGCAGCCTCGAGCCGGTTTTAAAACCCATTATAGCTAATGGAGGAGCCGGTGCGTAAGACACCCTCGAGGTCCGGTGAGAGGAGGAGCGCAGCGGATCCGAGTTCAAGGCAGAATCCCCCTGGGAAGGAGTCCGGATAGGGGACGATGGCGTTGGAACCTCCGAAGCCAGGAGGGTGAAGTTTTATGACAACTGGATTTGGGCCCTGCTTCCCAACACCAAAGATGCTACACTCGCCACAGGCCGCTTCCCTCCATTTGGATGACTTGCTTCCATGGTTGGGCAGCAGGAATGGTGACAGTATCATCCGCTAAATCAACCAGAAACAACAGTCCTGACCCATTTTCCAGGGGAGTGGGAGACTTCTTCAGGGAGGAGTCCCTGGAAGGCATTGGCCATTCAGTCAATGAGTGCTGACATGGCGGTAATACTCTCAACACATAGGAACAGCATCCAGCCTGTGGTGTCGAGAAGGAGTAGGTAGGCGTGGGTGCTTTCACCACTAAATTGTGCAAGTTCTTAATCTGTTTGCTAAGAGTAGCAACATCTTCTCTATAGTCCTCTGCGAGTAAACAAGTGTTGCATTGGAACTCTGTTTGGTCCACATTGTCCCGGAAGAGAGCATAGTAAATATACAGCTCCTGCAGAACACAAAATGCTACATTTTTCCTCTGAACAGGGAATCCTCCATGAGAAAAGGCATAGCAACTCAATCTGTGTCACAGAGATAACGTTTTCCAGGCAGAGTAAAAAAAATTGAGACAATAACTGATGTATTTTTCCCGGACCTATACAGGCCGTTAGTAAATACACCCGAAACAAAAGGTTCAATTCAACAAAATAGACTCTAGACTGTTTAAACGAAATAGAGTCTGTTCTAGCGTCTTCAATGTGCGCCTTGGAGGAAATACAGTATTTTTTCATGTCCCATATTTTGATGGTGTGGCGGCAATGATTGTGCCATGGCGAGACACCACAGCAAAATGACTGCTGTGAAAACACTGCTCACAAATTTATTATACAGCTGCGATAAAGTCTAATCAAATCAGATGCATTTATAAAGCCCTTTTTATATCCGCAGTGTTTATACAGAAACCCATCCTAAAACCCCAAACAGCAAGCAGATGTAGAAGCATGGTAACTAGTATAAACTCCCTAGAAAGGCAGGAACCTAGGAAGAAACCTAGAGAGGAACCAGGCTCTGAGGGGTGGCCAGTCCTCTTCTGCCTGTGCCGAGTAAAGTTGATAAGAGTGAATGGGCATTAAGTCCAGATCGTTCTTCAAGCTGTTCAAACATTTGAAGTCTAGGCAAATATTCAGGTCTTAGAAAAGACCAGTCATCACACAAGCTATGTGACGTCACTTGGAAGCACAGAAACAGATTTCAACCATAAAAACATAATTATGACGTCACATGCCACAGTGAAAAACAAGCCTACTGAGCAGGAGTTGCTGGAAACCAATGTACACAAGCGCGTATGACACACATACAGTCGCTAGTGAAAGTCTACACAACCCATGCACAGTCTTCACATTTTGCTGCCTTAAAATTAGATTTAAAAAAAGGATTATTAGATTCTTTCCCCAATTTATCTACACAACCTACTCCACATTTTCGAAGTGAAAGTAAAATTATAGAATATTTTCCAAATTACTAAGAAATATAAAATGAGGATGTAATAATTGAGTCTGTCACGTTCTGACCTTAGTTTTTTTGTTATGTCTTTGTTTTAGTATGGTCAGGGCGTGAGTTGGGTGCGTTGTCTATGTTCCTTTTTCTATGTTTTGGGATTTCTGTGTTTGGCCTGGTATGGTTCTCAATCAGAGGCAGCTGTCAATCGTTGTCCCTGATTGAGAACCATACTTAGGTAGCCTGGTTTCACTTTCGAGTTGTAGGTGATTGTTTCCTGTGTCTGTACCATAAGGGAATGTTTTGGTTTTCGTTTGTTCATCCACGTTGTTATTTTGTATTTTTGTAGTGTTCAGTTTTATATATTAAAATGGACACTTACAACGCTGCTTATTGGTCCTCCGATCCTTCTTACTAGTCCTCCTCGTCAGACAACCGTTACAGTCTGTATTCACACCCCAAAGTTATTACTTGTTGGAAGCACTTTTGGCAGGCATTTCATGTGTGACTCATTTTGAATAAGATTTTACCAAAACTTAGGGCAAAATACATTGCTTTTGTCAAAATTGCTCAAACTCATTCAATTTCATTGGCAATAATTGATAAACCGCAATATAAAACCTTTTTTTAAAAGCAGATTTAAGTCTAGACAGACACTGGACCATTCAGGAACACTTAACACCTCTTGAAAAGCCATTCTGGTGTGGCTTTGGCATAAAATACACTTCCTGAGTGGTCTAGTCTCAGTCCAGAAATGCTTAAATATGCTTGAAAATCAGAGACAGTTTAATTATTGCTGTCCATCAACAATTTCCAACCAAATGTACTGAACTTAAGCAATTTTGACAAAAACTATGGACAAATGCCCTAAGAGTTGTGCAAAGTTGGTAGAATATTATTCAAAAGTATTCAAATCTGTATCGACTGCCAAATGTGCTTCCACCAAGTACTAACTCTGGGGTGTGAAGACATACGCAATCAAGACATCTTCTGTTTAATTTATTTGTTCATTTGAAAATGTTTCTATAAAACTTTCATTTTGAAAATGTGGAGTAGGTTGTGTAGATCTGTAGGGGAAATAATCGACTTTAATCCCTTTTAAGATGTCATTTTTAAGACAGCAAAATGTGCACTGTGCAAGGGGTGTGTAGATTTTCACTAGGCACTGTAGATGATGCACAATTCCAAAGGAATGTATACAGCCAAAGCATCTGGGGTATCCTTATGTCAGTTTGCCAAATAAGTGAGATGTTAGTGGCCATGGTTTAAAATACAGTACCTTAAGGCTGAGAGTAAGGCTGAGGCTGAGAGTTTTAGCCAAGCAATCCTTTGTACCAAACTGCCCTTACCATGTTATGCTTTCTCCTTGTCAACAGTACATTGTGTAGTTAAGAACCATGGTGGCAATACATCAAAAGCTGTCATCAAATATCCCTGCCATAAGCACATTTCAAGCATGCATTTCAAGCATGCATTTCGAGCATGCAATCCTCCAAAATCCTTGGGTGACTTTCAGAGCAAAAGTGTCAAGTTGAAAGATGGCATAATTGGTCGATAGTGTAAAGCTTATCCAAATGAATTCCAGAGAGAGAAACGCATCAACTGGACCTTAACTTTGAACTTTTCTATTAAGACCACATATGTCAATCTCTTCACTTGAGACAATTTCAAAAGAAAATCATTGTCATTCTGATTGAGAGCCACAAGCTTTGCCTAAATGCACACTTTAAAATGTCATGGTAGCATATTACTTCCATCCATGGCACTGCTGCAACAAAACACAAATACTACATTATGCTAGCGTCTCATTCCTTCATTTATTATTTCAAAATGTAACCTAAACTAGTTTCAATAAAAGTGGAACGCAATTCCTAGGATTTCTTCCTGCTTTCTTGTACAGTCATAAAAAATGAATAAAACATACTCCGTCCATATTTATTCATAAACATTGTTTGGACCAATTCACAGCTAAAAATATCAATCTTTCTCACAGCCCAAAAACTCAAACAGCAAGAGGATTCAGTAAGAATTCAGAAAAAAAATAGGTGAGATAACAGATCAGCCAAACAAAGGCATAGCAGGCTTGGTGTTAAATGTAGCAGATTGGGGCCAACAATTATGCAAAGCAAATATAGCATAAAACCGATCTGCTGAGCCCAGGGATCTGTGAGCAGTTCTAGAAGCTGCGAGGACCTTCACATGTTTACTTGACATGTTGAAACAGACGCCCTCGGGCCATGCTATTTGCATTACCTAATGGTGCAGGTAGCCTAGTGGTTAGAGCGTTGGGCCACTAACCGAAAGATTGCTGGATTGAATCCCCAAGCTGACAAAGTAAAAAAAAATCTGTCGTTCTGCCCCTGAGCGAGGCAGTTAACCCACTGTTCCCTGGGCACTGAAAATGAGGATGTCGATTCAGAGTGGTTGGGTTAAATGAAGACACATTTCAGTTGAACGCATTCAGTTGCACAACTGTTTAAGTATCCCCCTTTCCCTAATGCAACATTTCATAAGGTCAACTACTGAGCCTCCATGGCAAGACAATATATATATTTCATGTGCAAGATAATAGGAGTGAGGGAGATGTCCAACCCAGCACCATCCTGCTGCCCAGTCTTCATCACAGAAAAGAACATGTTTATTCGGTTTGAAGAATGAGGCAACAGATGTGATAAAAATTTAAATCTTAATTACATTGTATGCCCATGGAATTAATGAAATTAGCCCACTTCCAGATAAATCATATATTTCATCTTCTGTGTGGATATTGTTAAAATAGGCTAAGCATTGTTCCGTTGATGTTCCATTGGTGCTGAAATTTGATCAGTATAAATACTGAAACACCTAGACATTCATTTTATTACAATGAAGATTTTCTGAAAGTCTGATTGTGAATGTAGTAAAGCAATAGAAGTTGTCTGATTTCATTTAGGTGGACCAGGCTTCAGTGACTGCCTCACTACCAGCTCCAAAGTGAGAAAAACACTCAAATGAACTCAATTATCCCCATCATGACTGACGGAATCAGATGAATTACTATATAGGTAAGTAATGGAAGTAATACGGTGTAGACTAATGGACTGGCGACTTAATGCACTGTAGTTCCAACCCCAAGCAACATATCCTTTGGCATGATTTTTTTGTGGCTGTCATTGGACAAGATGTCATATCAGGCATATCCTTGACATTTTGGTACCAATTCCTATGAATACCCTCTTCATATAAGGTAATGTATAATGGTTTATGCATTAGCCTATGCATCATACTGTATATTCATGCCCTCGGGGGTGTTGCCAGGTCACAAATAGCATACACACCTAACCTACCAAACTCCCTAAGCAATACAGAATTGGCATATTACATACTCATGTTAAAGGCAAAGGAAAATATGCCCATACATCATTCACATTGCAAGGTTTGCCTATCATGCTTTTGATGGTAGCCAATCATATAATCATGTGTCTAGACAGTAAGGGCTATGATGAACAGATAAGCAAATATATGTATGTTATCCCAGTACACAATCGGGCATAGGCCTACTCTACAAACAAATCGACAACTCAAGAATGAGCAAACTACCCCTGGACATACAAAGAACAGTCGGTCTATTTCGACCTAGGGGAATGATCGATAATAACAACCCAATACCGATTTATTGAGTGCTGCAGCTGCTTGTCGGAACTATTGAAAGTAAAGCTTTCCTGGACGCAATGTTGTTATGCCACACTGGTAAAGCAAATTGATGCCGTCTGACCGCACCTGTACTTGAATGTACAAAATCCGACGTGCAACATATAATACGAATTGTAATTCGTAGCATATCTAACGAAATTGGTGATGGACAGCCACAAATGAATACATACCATACTAACTGTAGCATACAATGTCATACTAAGAGGAGTGTCTGTTTTCGGATTTACATACATAATAGTATGAAATACTCTTGAGGTCAGGTTGCATTCAAAGCCCATGGCGAAGTTGGCTCAAAACAAAAGTCAGGTAAATAGTAATTAGTCAAATTCGGTGTTTTCCCGCGCACGCGTGATTGCTTTACGTTTTTTTTTAAAACGCTTCATCTGTCTTTGCAATGAAAAATTGTTACAAACTTCAAACATGTATTTTATTGATACGAGATGTTGCAGGCTATGTTTTTGGACGATGCACCATACTGCCTTGACAAACTGACAACCATTTAGGTGTATAAAAATATATCAATTTGAATCATAAAATAGCAAAATATCAGTCAATAATCAGGTGTCAAAACAAAAGGTAACTGCCTAACGTTAGTTGTTTTGCCCTTACCTGATGCAACTAATTGAACAATCCCGTTGTCCGGAGCTGCTGAAGAACTTCCACAACAGACATACAAACTTGCGCACCGCGTTGTCCGTCAGTGATAGTGGTGAGTGAAATTTCCTGCAATCACACCCTCAATATCCTTAAAAAAACGTGTGCCAAGCACTCTTCGTTGTTGCAATTTCCTTAGCATAACACGAGACAACGCTATCATGCAGTGTGAAGGTGTGCGCTGTGCTGCATGTCAAGGTTTCAGGAGGAAAAGACGTGTCACAAACTCATGTGCTACTGCTAATGTTTTTTCCAATCATCTTCGTCCGTTCAGGAGTATCTATTCCCTTGCCTGCAGCAATTCTGACTCTTCTTGCTCGTGATGCAGAGGACGTTTTCTTAATCGTGAGGCTTTTTAGTAAGTGAGGACAACACTCTCCAATTACGGTTGTTTTGTCCTGTATGCACTTGTTAGCAGGAGAAATGCGCAGCGCATCCCTCTGTTTCCACTGGACTGTGCGCATCACTCTTCTTTGCGGGTTGCTCTTGATATCCTTGTAAATCTTCCCAAATGTGTCACATGCCACCGCTCATGAAAAAGTTCATGAAGCGTTTGAGTAATAGGAGAAACCAATGGTAAGTATTAAACAGTACCATCACTTCAAAATTAAGTGATAATTAGTCTATATATGTCCAGTACAAATGCATTTCTTTATGGATGAAATTATTAGTCATTATAAACTGGGTGGTTTGAGCCCTGGATGCTGATTGGCTGACAGCCGTGGTATATCAGACCTCATACCATGTGTATGACAAAACATCTATTTTTACTGCTCTAAATTACTTTGGTAACCAGTTTATAATAGCAATAAGACACCTCAGGTTTGTGGTATATGGCCATATCACGTTGTGTTGTGCATAAGAACAGCCCTTAGCCGTGATATATTGGCCATATACCACCCTGGCCTTATTGCTTAATTATGGCCATATACCCCTCTGGCCTTATTGCTTAATTATACAACTGGTGGGTCTAATCCTAATTGGTTAAAACCGCATTCCAGGCCGTGTCTATTCCACAAATTACCACTAGCTAAATGTATTATATTAAAATGATTCTGTTCCATCTGACTGCGCAATCCACTGTCAGCCCAGCCAGGCTCTTTATAAACTTGATCTCCACTATAAAAATATGGAACGCTGTTTGGGTCTTTGCGTGTCAAAAAAGATACACGTCAAATAGCACTATCTGACACGTCAAATAACACAGTTTAATTGTAGAATGTTGTGTTGGACCGCAACTTCTGGTATTAGCTAGGTAGCCACTTGTTGTTCGCCCATTGAAATTGAACTTCAGTTCATGAAAATAAATAGATAGCCAGCTATTAAACCCTGTTGCCCAAAACTATCGTTATAAGCAGCCAGCTAGCTTCACGAGGCTCGACCGGACCAGGTTATGTGTTGTGAAAATAGCCACAATAAGGACTAGGCACAATATTGCCTTCAAAATAAAAGTACCTCTTTGAAAGTGATGCAGAAGGTTACAATTGGTGGAATCATGCCATATTTAGACTATATAATGTAAACCAATGTTGAAATGTGATGCAATGAAATGGAGTATCAGTCTACTCGGTGACACCCACAGAACACAACTGTGAAGAGTTTACGCAAATATTACCGTTGTAGCTCTAATCGCGGGATTGTGACTGTGTGAAATCCCCTACCCAGTCAGCCTATTGTTTGTATTGACATTCATATTGCACTGTACAGCTTTACCTAGGGATTGGGGATCAATGAAAAGGGGTGTCAGTCTACTCAATTACCCAATACATTGTTCTCAATGTCCTCATCACAATTATCAGACTCCACGCAGTATTGTTTTTCATCTGGAATACTGTTCAATATACATAGGTTGACAATAAATGTTGCTCAATTCACAGTTCTTTCAGAGTCCCACAATTAGAGCTAATGATGCTAATCTTCTCTGGGTGTCACTGAGTAGACTGATACTCCATGTCATTGATCTACAGTCCATAGGTTAGGCTGTACAGTGAAATAAGTATGCCCCTAATGCAAATCTAAAGTCTAACACATCCAGTGTGATTTCAACAGTTTTTTGTCAAATTAACAAATAATTGTATTTTGTTGATTTTAGATAACATTCCAACCTCGTTCAGCATGATCTATTCAATTATGTCATAATTCCACAATTTGTATTCATTGGCATCACTGTCAATCATATACTTTTATTTTGAAGGCTAAACGCAAAGTCAAATATTGTGGCTAATCCTTATTGTGGCTAGCTTCACATATTTGCGTCCGAACCCAATTGATCAAATAAGAACTATTTTATAAATTAGGGTTATTTTAGATGATAACACCTAGCTAGATGGTTAGCTAGCTAACTATAGCTACTAAAACAGATCATGTCGTTTTGCTATGTTTTGGGGGAAGAACATTGTTTGCATCCATGAGCTAGCTAGCTTTTTATGACCAGCACTGAAGGTGCACGTGACAACTTTACCAGCATCATAGCATACATTCGATGAATCGTTGTGACATATGAAATATGAGTGATAGTGTAATCAATGTGTAATAACTACGTAAAACATGTATGAACGCGTTAAATTATTATGTGATGCGGAGTCATATTCGGGTCCTGATTGGTCAACAAGCTTATTTGACATGTCAAATAGTGTTATTTGATGTGTATCTTTTTTGACATGCAAAGACCCAAACGGCGTTCCATATATACAAAAAAAGCATCTAGACATTAGCTCACATTTCTTTTAGACTAACATTTAGATTTCAACAGCGGAGATTTGTATAAACCTTGCTGTCTGTCTATCCCACTTTGTTTCAATATTCAAATTTGATCTCCAGCTGTCCCATAGTAATGAAAGTGTTGCGAGTCGGGACGAGACAGGCAGGCAGCGTTTCTCAGCCAGTAGAAATCATGAACCAGCTGGCATATTTTTTATGGATACATACAAAAAATATATACATTGAAAAAAGGTCCAACTTAATGAAGAGCAGCAAGTTTGCAGTCTTTCCAGCTTGTGTTTGAAGTGATTGTGTTAGCTGTGTTGTTCGCTAGCTCCTCTGAACAAGTGTCCTGACAATTGAGCACATTTCATATGCAAGGCAAAATCGCGCCTCAATAGATCATTGTTAAGATGTACCAAATAATTTTCACTAGAAAACAGCTTAAACAAATGCAAATGGTGATACTTTGCTGTTATTCTGGCAGCCATTTTTGACGTGGCTGTAAATTCCCCAAGCAAGGGATAAGAACGTTGTCAGCCAGTATGGCAATGGAAAATTTAGAAAGAACGACCATAGATACAAGACTGAACGACTGGTGCGCGTCACTGGCAACCGAACAGATAGAACAAACGACCAGACGGCTTGGGTAGCAACCCTAGATTTGTGTAGTGGACTATATCTTGTGGATTAAAAATGATTAATAAATACATCAAAATAACGTTTTTAATGAAAATATGTAAATAATTACTTGAATGTGCTGGTAACCCGTTGTATAAAAGTGATAATGCCTGATAAACTGGTGTTTGGAGGATATATTGGCATGGTTTGCCATGCCAACAACACCTGTATCCTCCATACATGGCTTCTCAGGCATTATCACTTAATTACACAAGTCACAGCACTAAATATATTGGCTATACTTATGATAAGTGTGTATGTGAGTGTGACCGCAGGGGCAGACTGGGACAAGAATTTGGCCCTGGCATTTTAGCCACACCAGCCCACATCACTGCGCTTCCTTCCAGCTCAATAAATAAGTTGTTTCATCTAACACGTCCAAGCAGAAATGCATGATTCAAGATATTTTGATCTGCAACCTTATGCAGTGATTGTCATCAATTTTGGGTTGACAATTATACTATAGTTGCTATTTTACTGTCAAAATAGGATTCTAGAATTTCAAATTGTTATTTTCAATAAAGATCCGTTATATACATCTTTATGTGCACTAACTAATATCATAGGTTAATTAATTTGAGGTTCAACACCTAAGGAAGTGGAAACTCAAAGGACAATTAGCTGGATCACTAACTCTAAATATAATAACCAAGACAGGAAGCGGCAGAGGGGAGGACGGCTCATTATAATGTCTGGAATGGAGTAAATGGAATGGTATCAAATGCTTGGAAAATACATGTTAGATGTGTTTAATTACATTTCATCCATTCCAGTCATTACTATGAGTCATCCTCCCAAATTAAGATGCCACCAGCCGCCTGTGATGCCCACTACTAGCAGCCATGTATTCATCCAACAGTAAAGTCCTAAAAAAAACTTTTGCAAAATTTGAAATTGTGTTTTTTGCATTGGATAAAAGTAGAGACTCAGGGCTAATGTCATGTTCTGACCTTTATTTCCTTTGTTTTGTCATTATTTAGTATGGTCAGGGCATGAGTTGCGGTGGGCAGTCTATGTTTGTTTTTCTATGATTTGGGGATTTCTATGTTTCGGCCTAGTATGGTTCTCAATCAGAGGCAGGTGTCATTAGTTGTCTCTGATTGAGTATCATACTTAGGTAGCCTGGGTTTCACTGTTTGTTTGGGGGTGATTGTCTATGTTAGTTGCTTGTGTCAGCACAGTTCGTATGATAGCTTCACGGTCGTTTATTGTTTTTGTACAGTTTACTTTGTGTTTTTTGTCATCTATTAAATTATGCATTCACACCACGGTTGAAGTGGTGTTTTAGCTGTCACGACGATCGTGACAGCTAAAATCAGTAAAAAAAGAAACATCCTTTCACTTTCAACAGTTTATTTTCAGCAAACTTAACATGTGTAAATATTTGTATGAACATAACAAGATTACACATCTGAGACATAAACTGAACAAGTTCCACAGACATGTGACTATCAGATGTGGAATAATGTGTCCCTGAAAAAAGGGGGTGGCCAAATCAAAAGTAACAATCAGTATCTGGTGTGGCCACCAGCTCCATTGAGTACTGCAGTGCATCTACTCCTCATGGACTGCACCAGATTTGCCAGTTCTTGCTGTGAGATGTTACCCCACTCTTCAACCAGGCACCTGCAAGTTCCCAGACATTTCAAGGGGGAATGGCCCTAGCCCTCACCCTCCAATCCAACAGGTCCCAGACGTGCTCAATGGAATTGAGATCCGGGCTCTTCGCTGGCCATGGCAGAACACTGACATTCCTGACTTGTAGGAAATCACGCACAGAACAAGCAGTATGGCTTGTGGCATTGTCATGCTGGAGGGTCATGTCAGGATGAGCCTGCAGGAAAGGTAGCACACGAGGGAGGAGGATGTCATCCTTGTAACGCACAGTGTTGAGATTGCCTGCATTGACAACAAGCTTAATCCGATGATGCTGTGACACACCGCCCCAGACCATGACGGACCCTCCACCTCCAAATCGATCCCGTTCCAGAGTACAGGGCTCAGTGTAATGCTCATTCCTTCAACGATAAATGTGAATCCAACTATCATCCCTGGTGAGACAAAACCGCGACTTGTCAGTGAAGAGCACTTTTTGCCAGTCCTGTCTGGTCCAGTGACGGTGGGTTTGTGCCCATTGGCAACGTTATTGCCAGTGATGTCTGGTGAGGATCTGCCTTACAACAGGCCTACAAGCTATCAGTCCAGCCTCTCTCAGCCTATTGTGGGCAGTCTGAGCACTGATGGAGGGATTGTGCTTTCCTGGTATAACTCGGGCAGTTGTTGTTGCCATCCTGTACCTGTCCCGCAGGTGTGATGTTCAGATGTAGCGATCCTGTGCAGGTGTTATTAGACATGGTCTGCCACTGCAAGGACGATCAGCTGTCCGTCCTGTCTCCCTGTAGTGCTGTCTTAGAAGTCTCACAGTATGGACATTGCAATGTATTGCTCTGGCCACATCTGCAGTCCTCATGCCTCCTTGCAGCATGCCTAAGGCATGTTCACGCAGATGCGCAGGGACCCATGTTTCTTTTGGTGTTTTTCAGAGTCAGTAGAAATGCCTCTTTAGTGTCCTACGTTTCATAACTGTGACCTTAATTGTCTACCATCTGTAAGCTGTTTGTATCTTAATGACCTTTCCACAGGTGCATGTTCATTAATTGTTTATGGTTCATTGAACAAGCATGGAAACAGTGTTAAAACCCTTTACAATGAAGATCTGTGAAGTTATTTGGATTTTTGCTCATTATCTTTGAATGACAGGGTCCTGAAAAAGGGCCGTTTCTTTTTTTGCTGAGTTTATAAAATGGTATATCACACTACAGTTGAGGAACAATGGTAAAGTAATTCTGCTTTGAAAGTTGATAACCCCACATTTGAGAAAATGGCCCTTGTATGTTTTGGTACACCTCTTTGTTTACACCCATTCAGCATCATTCATACCCTCTTAAGCCTTAGCACCACCCATCTCTTTAAGGATTCACATGTGAGGCCATGTGCTAAACAGAGTGAGTGCGGTAGTGTACTAAACAACCCTAAGATTTCAAGACTAAAGGCTGGCTTACACTACGTCTATTGACATGTCTGTAGACAGTTGTCGCAGTGACATCATGAACATGCTATTGTCATCCAACATCAAACTTGTTGTTGTTATGAAAAAGTATGAACACAAAAATGACAGGCTGGATGACATCAGCAGCCTGGTGGTCCATAATAGTATAACTGGTGTATTTTAACACCAATAAATCCATCCGTTTAAAAATGAATTTAGCGTATGTCAGTATAGAAAAATCAGACAACTAAAAGCAACTTTTTAAACAATGTTTTGGTTCATTTCTATCTTGTTAGCTAGCTAGCGTTAAGTTAGCTGGCTAGCCAGTTCAAGTAATGACCATATCACATAGATAACAACGTCTTAACTTTAGCTAAATTGTATTCATTATTACAGGAAAATAAACTCACAACAAGATCATTATTTGCATGTTAATGGCGAGCTAATTACAGGCAATAGCTTAGGGTTGTGAGTGTGACAAAGTGAAAGCATAGCATTCTATTTTAGAACTTGGATACGGTCTCATTGGCCTAACGTTATATCCTCATTTGACTTTGGTGCAGGTCATGTTTTTCTTCACATTACCGTCTCTGGTAAAGACACACTATATCAAATAAAAATCAAAGTTTATTAGTCACATGCACAGGATACACAAGCTGTAAACGATACAGTGAAATGTTTACTTGCATAGGGGATTCTTTAGTTTAGACGTGTACAGTTGAAGTCGGAAGTTTACCTACACCTTAGCCAAATACATTTAAACTCAGTTTTTCACAATTCCTGACATTTAATCCTCGTTAAAATTCCATGTCATAGGTCAGTTAGGATCACCACTTTATTATAAGAATGTGAAATGTCAGAATAATAGTAGAGAGAATGATTTATTTCAGCTTTTATTTCTTCACATTCCCAGTGGGTCAGAAGTTTACATACACTCAATTAGTATTTGGTAGCATTGCCTTTAAATTGTTTAACTTGGGTCAAACATTTCGGGTAGCCTTCCAGAAGCTTCCCACAATAAATTGGGTGAATTTTTTTATTTATTGTCCAGTCCATCTGGCATTTGCCAGAATTGCCAGATGGCCCGTGTATGTGTGTGTGTGTGTAGGTGTGTACCCCCTCCCTCTTTACTCATGTAACATTTGGCTTATCGCTTTGAATTTACTTGCGTCATAAGGACAAACAAATAAAAACGTACAAAACTCAATCTGATGGTCTTCAAATGTTAGCATTTAAAGGATTGACTGGCGAAAAGAGTTTCATTCATTACAATAGCATTGACAAATTCCACCTAAAAAAACATTAGAGGCAAGAGCTCTGCCAGGTTTTACAAGAAGTGGGGGTCCAACAATACATTGGCACAACATAAATGTAAACTATAGCTGTGGCAAGCCCAGCACACAGTAGGGGGTCCTACCAATACTTCTCTGACTGGGCCCTTTTTTAATTGCCCCTTCATGAATTTCCCCCACATTTGAAGTTATCCCAGACGACAGCTTCTCTCTACCATCGAAGCCAACCCCTGCTTCGCCATTATCCTCCCAGCACATCAAAATGTTCCGTTCATGAAATGGCATTATCTGCATGAATGGCAAGTGACCAGCAATTGATCTCAAACTGCCTTTCAATCTTAACATGACAGTAAAAAAAAAAAATCGTAGAAAAATGTATGTCCCATACTCCTTCTTTCACAGGCTCCAATGCACAAATGTCTCTTCTGCAATATGTTCCTAGTTTAGTTGAAATAGAAAGTGATAGTACAAAAGTTGAACAAAAAGATGAAGGAGCTCAAAGTAGGTCAGCGAGGAGAAGAGAGGAGCAAAATCAATAAGAGCAAACTTGAAAGTAATCTACTATATCACCCCAAACAGGTACCCAAAAGAACCCCAAACTACCCCAAACGACCGCAAACAACCCCAAACAGGTACTGAAAAGAAGCCCAAACAACCCCTGTAGAAAAGGCTCTCATTTTCTGACACTTTTTTAGTTAACTGTTCCTTTAATTTCCCTTTTTCAGTTAACGGTCCCTTTAATTGCAGGTGCCTCTGAGCCATAGAGATGTGCAGAGATCGTTACGTATCAGTCCGCAAGGGCGCTGCCCATGTTATACAGGCTTTTGGGCACTGGAGGTCTCTATACATCTCTACGCTCTGAGTGCACCTGCAATCAATTTCCCTTGTTAAATAGCTGAGTTCCTTTTTTTTAGTACAGTGCCAAACAACCCATGCAGTTACTGAAAACACACAGAAGCGTAATAAAAGCAAAATAATAGAGATGCGCATTGGCCAGTTACAGAGGAGGAGGTGGCATCGAGGGTTCGACTTCAAACTCGGAAGCTAAATAGAATCCATCGTTTTTATATTGTTGCCGGTTTTAGCAACAGCTGTGCTGGACTGTGGTCGACATGGATGATAGCTCTGATGTAATGGGTGGTGATGATGAAAGTCATGGACCTGGATGGTCTGTGTTAAAGTTCAAGGAGAGAGAAAGACAGCAGTGGCGCTTCTAGTGTTGAATGTGAAGAGGGTGAAGGTAGTGACAAGCAAAAGTAATGGAAAGTTGTAATCGCATTTGATGCGACCACAGGGTCTCATCTACACACCATTCGATTAGCTAATGCCACTAAGAAAGATATAGGTGAAGTCACATTAGCCCGGATTATTGGTAATGGTAGACTGTTAATATTCTGTGCTGACCATGTTCAGAAAGGGAAGATTCTGAAATCCTGTCTGTATTATTAATGTTTGAGAAGGTTTTACCTAAGAATGTACACATGGGCTTCCTGGCTTTCACTGTTAGAGAGTTTGTCCCACCTCAATTAAGGTGTTTTAAATGCCCAAAAATGGGACATGTAGCATCTCTGTGCAAAGGAAAGAAAAGATTCCAAGTGCCAAGTGTGAAGGGGAACATGATTATGGTGAATGTGGAAACAATGTCAAGGTTACCTGTTTTAATGGGGGGGGGGGGGGGGACACAGTCCACCATATAGTGGAAGTCAGGTGCAGAAAAAGGCTAGAGGCTCAAAGATATAAAATAACTCAATGTCTCTTATGCAGCGGCAAGGCAGATTGGTCGAACTATTAGGCAGAATGATGGAGACGATAGGTTCAGTCCTGGGATAAGTGGACCCACTGTAAGAAATGTTGCTTATGTTGTTCCGGACACAGATATGAGACCTGTTAAGAAATCTTTTTCTCACAATTGTGGACACCTTAATAATTAATCAGATTGACTTTATAGCCTTCATTGGAAAGGTTATCAACCTGACAAGGACAACTGCCAAGTTGAAGATCATTGTGGAAGCAGCAAGAGTTTTTAGGAGTAACAGATGCTGCTGTCGCCATGATTGTAGATATGTTGACTCCTAATAAATCTAATGATGGAATGTCTCAGTATGATGATAATTATAGTCATGTTTTTTTTTTATCCTTCAGTGGAATTTCAGAAGCCTTATCGCTAACGGTCGGGAGTTTAAGAAATATGTCATTGATTTCAAATCTGATGTGATATGTGTTCAAGAAACATGGCTTAGACCACATTGTGAGGGGTTGCATCCTGCCTGGACATCACATTGGCTTCTAACTATATTGCATCCATGTGTGAATGGAATGAATGATTCTACTGTTGGAAGTTTTAATTTCCCGATTTTGTGTACCATTAGCTTTTATGTTACTTTTCCAGATAGGGTACCATTCAGAAGTAGGTGCTTTCAGGAAGCAGACTGAGAAGTTTGGTGATCATTGATGGAGAGTTGTCTTTATAGAGGCCAGTTGATGTATATGCTGTCTCTGTGACCTCTGATTTTGAGTGCTGTGAATTTATATGTACCAGTGAGTGAAATGGGTGAGAAAAGGAAGGTGGTTCCTTGGTGGACTGAAGACTGCACTGCGGCTAAACAGCGAGTAGCAGCAGTGTAAAAACAACATTTAAATAGTTTGGGTGAACATTTGATTAATCGTTCAGCAGTTTTACGGCTTGGGGGTAGTAGCTGTTAAAGAGCCTCTTGGTCCTAGACTTGGCGCTCTGGTACCGCTTGCCATGCGGAAGCAGAGAGAACAGTCTATGACTTGGGTGACTGGAGTCTTTGACAATTGTTAGTGCTTACAGAGGAATATGACTCGTGAGAATCTACTTGATTTCCAAAGGAAGAGTGCTTTAGTACATAGGGTCATTAAGTCTGTGAAGAGAAACACATGGAGACAGTTCTGCTCTACAATAGGCAGGGGTACTGAGCTGGGGGATGTATGGTCTATGTTGAAGAAGATGACTGGAAGAAGCAAGTCCACTCAAATTCCAGTTTTGGTTGTGGGTCAAAAATGAACATAACTGATGAAGAAAAAGCTGACTTGTTGGGGAAGACATTAGATAGGGTAATGGGGTTACTTTGGATGAAGTATATAAGCAATGCAGGTGTGAGATTTTAAATGCTCATGTTAATGTGTATAAAACAAGGGATACTGTTGACTCTTATTTTGAAGCTGTTTTTACCATACATTAATTCATAGGCTGTGGATATACAGCCTCAGGTCACGATCAGTTGTGCTATGTAATGTTTAAGCATCTACCTGATGAGGTCATAGATGTAATCCTGTAATTATTTAATAAGATGTGGAGTGAGGGGGTTATTCCTTCTGGTTGGAAACGTGCAGTAATATTACGTTTTGTAAAGCCTGGTAAGGACCCTTCATGTGCTGATGGCTGTAAACTAATAGCACTGACCTCTAACGTGTATAAACCAATTGAAAAGATGATAGTCAACATATTGTCATATTTCCTGGAACATAGAGGTTTATTGAGTCAATGCCAAAGTGTATTCTGTGAAGGTAGATCTACTTTGGATGCCATAGTAAAGGTGAGCAATAAAGCGGCTACTGTCTTTTTTTTACATTGAAAAGGCTTATGACACTATGTGGAGAGAAGGCCTACTGATTATGATGGAAATTCTTGGTATTGGTGGGAGATTATATAACTTGGTTTTGGCCTTTTTATTTAATCACTCTTTTCGAGTTAAAATAGGATCCATTTTATCTGATGCCTATGGATTAGACTATGGTATTCCTCGAGGCATTGCTATCAGCCCTATTTTTGTTCAAAATTATGATTAACGGTGTGTTTTCGAATGAAGGTACGTGTATTGAGGCTTCCCTATATAATGATGGAGCTATATGGAAGAGGGAAAGGAATGTCTCTCATGTGATCAAATCTATTCAACAAGCTATAATGGATGTTGAAAGATGGTCGATTGACTGAGGTTGTAAATTGTTAGTGAAAAAGTCAAGTATGTTCTTCTTGAAGAAGAAAGTTGCACATAATATACAGTTGTTTCTGTATGGACAGTCTATGGGGAGGATTTCTAAATATGAATATTTGGGTCTATGGTTGAATTAGCAATACACATAGAAAGATCATGTCATAAATGTTGAAAAAAAGTGTAAAACGGTGGTGGTCTCTGGTTATGAATGGGGTGCTGATAGACAATCGTTGATGGATATTTATAGAGCTCTGATCAGGACAACACTTGATTACGGGTGTAAAGTTCATGGGACAGTGGCCAAGACTTTTTTATTATTCCTTTTTTTATTCAACCTTTATTTAACCAGGTAGGCTAGTTGAGAACAAGTTCTCATTTACAACTGCGACCTGGCCAAGATAAAGCAAAGCAGTGTGACACAAACAACAACACAGAGTTACACGTGGAATAAACAAGCGTACAGTCTAAAACAATAGAAAAAAAGAAAGTCTATATACAGTGTGTGCAAATGGTGTGAGGAGGTAAGGCAATAAATGGGCCATAGTAGCTGAGTAATTACAATTTAGCAAATTAACTTGGCTTCAGAATCCAGCATAAAGCTTTAAGGATATGTATTGGTGCATTTAAATCAACATCTGTATGTGCCTTACTAGTGGAGGCAGGTGAGATGCCTTTGGATATATGGTGTAAAAAGTTGTCATTAGCTTATTCGGTTAGGTTGAAAGGTTGTTGAATGGCTGCTAGTGTTCTAGATTACTGTTAGGAATATACTAGTAGACAAGGCAGTGGTTTTGTTTGGACAGTTGTAAAGCTTGCTGATGAGTGGTTTCAGGGAGTTGGAGGTTAGCCCTTCTGTGGTGAAAGGGGATGTTCCTCCATGGTTACTGCCAGATCCTGTTGTTGATCTAACCATGGTAGAGAAAAGGAAAGATTAGTCAGAAGTCAGTGATATAGGGAAACTGGTTGACAATTACATTGGTAGAGATTCCCCCCCCCCCTTTTCTCCCCCAATTCAGTGTTGGTAGTTATTGGCTTGTCCCACTGCTGCAACTTCTGTATGGACTTGGGAGAGGTGAAGGTTGAGAGCTGTGCATTCTCTGAAACACAACCCCGCCAAGCCGCACTGCTTCTTGACACAATGCTCGCTTATCCCAGATGCCAGCCACTCCAGTGTGTCGGAGGAAACACCCGACACCTGGCAACCGTGTCAGCGTGCATGCGCCCAGCCCGCCACAGGAGTCGCTAGACCGCGACTAGTGGACATCCCGGCCGGCCAAACCCTCTCCTAACTACGCTGGGCCAATTGGCGCCACCTCATGGGTCTCCCCATCGCGGTCGGCTCCAACACAGTGACGTAGCTAGCACTGTGAGGGAGTGCCTTAGAACGCTGCGCAACTTGGGAGTCCGTTTAAAAAAAAAAATAATTACGGGTTTTCACAGTTGGATCCAAGGACCCAGATAGTGGGCGCACAGGAGCAGATGTTTACGTTTCTGAATTTGATGTGCAGATACAGTTGAAGTCGGAAGTTTACATACACTTAAGTTGGAGTCATTAAAACTTGTTTTTCAACCACTCAACAAATGTATTGTTAACAAAATATAGTTTTGGCAGGTCTGTTAGGACATCAACTTTTGTGCATGACACAAGTAATTTTTCAACAATTGTTTAAAGACAGATTCACTTATCACAATTCCAGCGGGTCAGAAGTTTACATACACTAAATTGACTGTGCCTTTAATGTTATGGCTAGGCGTGGCGCTAGCGACCCACCTCGACAACATCAGGTGAAATTCAAATGACAGAAATTAAAATACAAGTGTCATACATCAGAAAAAAGCTTAACTTCTTGTTAATCCAGCCGCTGTGTCAGATTTCAAAAAAAGGCTTTATGGCGAAAGCACACCATGCTTTGGTGAGGGCAGCGCCCCACTCACAAAAGCATTAAAAACGTTTTTCAACCAGTCAGAAATAGTGATAAAATAAATGCCTTAACTTTGAAGATCTTCTTCTGTTCGCACTCCACCTATATCACAAATGGTCATTTTGTTTGATAAAGTCCTTCTTTATATCCCCAAAAATTCAGTTTAGCTGGCGCGCCTCATTCAATAATCCACTGGTTTCCCTCCTTCAAAATGCATACAAAATGAATCCCAAACATTACCAATAAACTTCTCCAAACAAGTCAAACAACGTTTAGAATCAAACCTCAGGTACCCTAATACGTAAATACATTTTAAAATTTAAGACGGAGAATCGTTATTGTCTTTGCCGGAGATAAACAACAAAGAACGCGTTCTCATCCACGCGCATGAAAACACTACAGACAAAATGGGAGCCACTTAGAAAAACTACAAATTCTAGCTCATTTTTCCAAAAACAAGCCTGAAACTCTAAAGACTGTTGACATCTAGTGGAAGCCATAGGAACTGCAATCTGGGAGGTTTTCCCTTCATATTAAACATGACAGCCATTGGAAACAGTGGTGGGCTGAATTTATTTTTTTCTGGGTGGCTTGACCTCGGGTTTTCTCCTGCCATATCAGTTCTGTTATACTCACAGACATTATTTTAACAGTTTTAGAAATTTCAGAGTGTTTTCTATCCAATGCTATAATTATATGCATACCCTACTTACTTTTACTTTGGGCATGTCATTCAACCGAATTTCCAAATACTGCCCTAAAAGGTTCAAGCCCAAATGATCCCCCAAAAACCTCCAAACAACCCCAAACAGTTAACCCTGTTTCCTGTAGTCCACGATCAGCTCATTGATCTTGCTGACATTGAGGGAAAGAGCGGCACCATACTGCCCGGTCACTGACCTCCCTATAGGCTGTCTCATAGCTGTCGGTGATCAGATCTACCACAGTCTTGTCAGCATACATGATGTTGGTGTTCGAGTCGTGTGCGGCCACAGAGTCATGGGTGAACTTGTAAACTAAGAACTACTGGAAGTATTGGGTTTCTCTACTACAGTCATAAGCACTAACATGTCCATACAGTCTACTATGCCCTCTATTGGAGATAATAGTCATATCCACATACAGTACATGGACTACGTAGTGCAGTGATGGACAAACTTGACACGTGTCGTGAGCTCAAATTATAATTTTCACTCTTTTAATCATAATGCATTATTTATTATTGTACATAATTGAACCAATGGAATACTCCTAAAAGCGCAAACTCTTCCTGGTGCCCACCGTGTATAACTTTTTAAGTATACCAACTTTCTGTACTATTCTCTGTTGCTTCTGTACCTGACCCTGCATTTATATGCATATTCAAAATATAAACTACAAACTTCATACATACATTAAAAAAATATCCAAGACTCCATGTGTATTACAGATGCACTGACTCACCAGAGAAAACAAATGGGCCATGCCATCGCGGACAGTGGAGTTACTACTGGACATTATAAAGCAACATTGAAAAATGATTCATTCACTTTCCCTCCTCTGTCTGGGAATTTGCCACTGTGGAATCAAACACTGAGGGTATCTGTATGTTCAGAATAATGGCTTCTTTTGTCAGTTACATGGATAGCTACATCAGAGTATCAATGGCTATAATCACTATACTGTATGTTATCCACACACTCTATTGGATATAGCCTTTTGTTGATACAGTATTGTGCTCCACAATTAAATGGAACTGTATAAAAGGATTGGACAGAACATCTCCTTTCATGTGGAAATTCATTCATTCAGAAGGGACAAAAAAACGCTTTCACCTTTGGTTATACAGAAGGGATTTGAATTTTGCCCAAGGGAAAAGCCTTACATGTTACGCCACTGACCTGTGTTGAAACCTAGTTTGAAAGATGTAGGGGTTTTAACCTTTTTGAGTCAGACTTGCCCTTTTAACTAATCAATACACCATGAAATGACAAGGAATAGTTCATGATCTAATTTCCTGCAATTAAGATGTTCACTTTGCAGATAAAGAATTACACAGTTAATTGGGGTGGTGAAAAGGAAATAAAATATGAAACAAAAACAAGGAGGCATATTGGAAACATGAAAAGTCATCCAAGTAAAATCCAAGGGACAAATACCAACAAGGGGAAAACACAACTGAAAAACAACCTCCATACAAACACCACCTGACATCAGAAATAAGTTAAGTTGAGCAGTTTGAATGATGGATGGCTTGTAAGCTTGCCTTTGACTGACGCATTTGCATGTACCAATGACTGACCATTCTCCCATTTAAGGATGTACAATCAGTCACAGGAGCAGAAATGTATTTGACTGCTGACATCATCATCAATCATGTTAGCATCATCAAGGACAACAACCACCCGAGCTACTGCCTCTTCACCCCGCTATCATCAAGAAAGCGAGGTCAGTACAAGTGCATCAAAGCAGGGATCGAGAGACCGAAAAACAACTTATATCTCAAGGCCATCAGACTGTTAAATAGGCATCACTAGCACCTTAGAGGCTGCTGCCTATATACATAGACTTGAAATCACTGGCCACTTTAATAACGGAACACTAGTCATTTTAATAATGTTTACATAGTTTGTGTTAATTTTGCATATATACTGTATTCTATTATACCTTGTTTTAGTCTATGCCTCTCCGACATTGCTCATCCAAATATTTATATATTCTTAATTCCATTCCTTTCCTTTACATTTGTATGTATTGTTGTGAAATTGTTAGATTTTACTGCTACACCTGCAATAACATCTGCTAAACATGTGTATGTGACCAATAACATTTGTATTGATTTGATTTAAGTAAATGTGACTGACGGGCTCATTGTCTCATTTTGAAAGAAGTGTCAATTGAAAGATGTCACTTGAAATAAATGTCACAGCTTCATGTAGCCTAAAGTACTTTGCTGTGTTTAAAATCTGGGTGACTAGCGAGTATTGACATTAACTACAGCTATAAAGATTATTGAATATCATTTTGAATGTGTACATGTTATATTGTGAGAGAACCAATTGATTTCTGACATGCCAAATTCATGGAGTGTTTATAATAGTAAATTGCAACAGTCACACTCACCAAAACGTTAACAACGCCTAATATAACTGTTCTTTTTTTTCTCAACATAATGCAAAGTATTTGGAATGCAGCGTTTACATAAAAACATCATTCTGCCAAACACCTTTGCTCTACCAAGAAAAGGAACTTGTTTTTACACATGTATGAGATACACTACTGTGTGCTGAAAGTGCAGAGGCAAACATAATGGAGAGAGAGCCATACATCAGTGCCTGAACCATACTGCGCTGTACTGCACTCCTCCTACCCCCAGTTAATGAAGAGATATGTTCTCCATTATGATCCTACATTCCTGCAGCAGCGATTTGAAACTCTCCAGAGGCTCCATCACACAGCATTCATTGAGTCTGGTCCTTTGCGAATCTTCATATTCCATGCAATTTTCATAAATTGAAGTCTAGTGAGCTCTATTGACATAACTGGGATTTATTGCTTACCAAAATGTACCATAGTGTGGTGCAAATGATAGATGTCATGGGTTTAATCATATTCTAATGTATTCACAACTCGGGGATTCTATCCCACCGTGTGGACAGGATGGACTAAATGTTTTGATCATTTTCTCATCTGTTTATTATTGATAACACCAGTGGTGGCTATCTATATAAAAATAAATAAATAACATTGTGCCATCTGGTTTGCTTAATATAAGGAATTTGAAATAATTAATACTTTAACTTTTGATAAGTATTTTTTAGCAATTACGTTTACTTTTGATACTCAAGTATATTTAAAACCAAATACTTTTACTCAAGTAGTATTTCACTGGGTGACTAACTTTAGTTATTTTATTCAAGTATCTTTACTTTTACTCGAGTATGACAATTGAGTACTTTTTCCACCATTGCATAACACATACATACTCACAGAAGGCTAACAAGCCCCCTTTTACACATTTGCATACAAATTAAAAGGTTGTGCACACATGGAAATAGCTTGTAAATTGTCTTATAATATCATAGTGAAGCAATTGTATTCATAGCAAGTGTCCCAAGTGCATAATCGAGACCTGGCACTTTCATTGGCTAATGGACACACAGACCAGTCAATTGACCAATTATCATTTCCACAGTCCACTCCATTGTTGAATGGATGGACGACGTGACATACACCAGAGCTAAAGAGACCCACTGCTGTAAGGCCACGGCCAGCATTGACAACATGCTGCACACTCATGACATGATAACATTTTAGTCCGGGGCCACAGTGGCACTGAGCACAAATAAATTGTGACGGATGATCAGTCGATGATCATTTCCATAATCGTTATACATTCTGTAATTCATCAAGTGAATGATACCCGCATCCCTAATGTCACGTTTATTACATTTTGAGTCCAGCAGCGGGGCACACAGATTTTTTTCTAAAGGATTGATTACACACAGAGTGATTTGTACTGCTGCCTCCGAGTGGAGGAGCAATCTGTTATTCGCCCCCAAAATAACAATAAGGGACGGGAAATGCAATATAAATCCGCTCGTACAACTTCCTCTCTCTCTGCTGACAGACAGGCAAACAGGAGGGCAAAGTCACCTCGCTGAAGCAGTAAGATAAGGGATCTTATAACCAAACACAAGTATCTGAAGTCACAATATTTCAAGTCGAATTAGCTTGCTGTTTCCAATATCGCGCCTCATGCATGACCAAGAATCTAAACAAATTTGAAAGAGGATCCTAATAGTCATGCCATATCCACTGTGTTGTCCTGCTTCTTACTTGTGAGAAAGCAACCCCTGCCCTTTGCTTTGTACAGCCAACTGTTCAATTCCATTTGGTGTTGCTGTTTGAATATGAGCATTTGGAGGTTATGGGGACAATTGTGAGTGGTTATAAGGAACTGCCATAACAGTCCTATTTATACATTCGCTTGAATAAATCGGACAAAATCTATGATGGTTGATAATTCTGAGCCCAACTATTTGCACAGGGATCATTTACCAGACATGTTTTTACCAATATCGAAGAGAACTTATGAGAGACATGTAGCACGGTATTGAAAAAATATTTGGCCAGGCTTATTCTTCACATACTATAATCAAATTTCAACAGTGAACAGACAGTTTCCCTCACTAGTACCTACAAACTCTATGGACATGAGGTTTCTGCCGTCTACAAACACAATTTATATCATTTTAGCACCCATCAGATCTCTTAATCTTCTCAGTCTCTCTTGTTTTATTCACGGCACCCCCAGACAACATCCCCTGGGTTAAATTACATTTTGATGCAATATCTTGCTACATACAACATTAAGTGGTGTAAAGTACTTAAGTAAAAATTGTTTAAAGTACTATAAGGGCACAGGGTGAGACCCAGATGCATACACTGGAGGAAGATGATTAGAGTCTCTGATATATATTAGTATCCAAGGGGCAGGCATGAGAATGGTCGTGGACAGGCAAAAGATCATAAGGTCAGAGTCCAGGAGGTACAGAGTGGCAGGCAGGCTCGAGGTCAGGGCAGGCAGTGAGGTCAGGGCAGGCAGTATGGTCAGGCAGGCGGGTACAGAGTCAAGACAGGCAAGGGTCAAAACCAGGAGGACTAGCAAAAAACAGAGAAGAGGAAAAAGCAGGTGCACGGAGAAACACACTGGTTGACTTGACAAAACAAGATGAACTGGCACAGACAGACAGAAAACACAGGTATAAATACCCAGGGGATAATCGGGAAGATGGGTCACACCTGGAGGGGGAGGAGACAAGCACAAGGACAGGTGAAACAGATCAGGGTGTGACAACTGAAGTAGTTTTTTTGGTATCTGTACATTAGTTTATTATTTATTTTTTACTTTTACTTCACTACATTCCTAAAGAAAGTGATGCACTTTTTACTCCATACAAAAGTACTTGTTACATTTTGAATGTTTAGCAGGACAGGAAAGGACCCAATTTGTACACATCACATCCCTGGTCATCCCTAATGCCTCTGATCTGGCAGACTCACTAAACACAAATGCTTTGTTTGTAAATGATGTCTGAGTGTTGGATTGTGACCTTTGTTATTCGTAAATAAAAAATATAAAAAATTGTCATCTGGTTTGCTTAATCTAAGGAATTTTTAATTATTCATCCTTTTACTTTTGATACTTAAGTATATTTTAGCAACTACATTTACTTTTGATAGTAAAAGTATATGTAAAACCAAATACTTTTAGACTTTTACTCAAGTAGTATTTTACTGGTTGACTCTCTTTTTCTATTAAGGTATCTTTACTTTTACTCAAGTATTAGAATTGAATACTTTTTCCACCACTAACAACATGACTGCATGATACTTTACATTCAATCAAGTAATGCTCATTTTAGTGTCAGACGGATCCACATAATCAATGCTGTAAACTCAATAAAACTGCAGTGGATGATGCATCACATGTGCACACGCACACACACGTTTCCTCTTCCTCACTCACACACACCTTAAACTTACCCTAATTTGCTGCAGCTTGAGGTCTTTGAACGTTTCATGGTGCTGTCTGCGGTCCCATCACCACCTCCGCCATCCTCATCAAGTCTTCATGTCCACTATGTGGCTGTCGTCTGAATGAAACAACGTGATAGCTTGGTCTAACGAGAAGACAAAAGCAACGACAATTGAAACCATAAAGGGATTTGAAGGCTACAGAATTGAGACCAAACTCGATAGCAGAAATTCAGCTAGCCAACAACAAAACTAGGAGTAATTACTGTACATGTACCTCACATTCTCCAATCATTCAAATAATTGGGTTCCTTCACAGTTGACCAATACTAAATAATATACTTGAGCTCAGTCAATCAACAGACAGCTGTGTGCTACTCTGTGGTATGTAAAATCTCTGAATTCACTTTTGCTCAACTCACAGAAGTAAACATATCAAAGAATTTGAAAGTTATGTAAGTTTTATTAGCAATGCCTCTTTGCACATAGGCCTAACCACCCCCATGTAATGACAAGCATCTCCAGAGCAAAAGACAAGCTGTAAATCACTGTAACAGCTGTTTTGTAGAGTTTGTCTGTCTGTTGAGCATTGGAGAATGAAAGACTGACATACAAAATGGAGGATGGGCCACCATCTTATACCACCCAGTGGAAGCATAAAGTAAGACTTAGTAAATTAAGTTTGCAATTAAGAAAATAATTACCTCCATATCTTTTCAAGATGAGAGGAGCCTCACATGGCTATTTGGTGGAGCACTACAGAGGACAGGATCAGCGGGGAGTTGATATAATTGACTTGAAATTGTTCTCCCATGGCAATTAAACATTGTTCCAAGCGATAAATGATTGAAGGATTGAGTCATGTATTCTAGTAGGCTTCTTACCATTAAATCTAGCACATTAGGGCATAATTCATTGTCTAGGGAGATAACAAGATGTATTTTTGAATGCATAGATCTTTTTTTTTGCTATGGAATTGCTCTGTGATATACTCCAGAGTACAGTGATTTGTCCGTACTGATTTCTTTACATTTCAACTAATTGTGTGACTCTCCCTGTGATTTGAGTCTATATTCCACAACAGATCATTCTTGCGGAACTTAACTCCTCTCATAAAGGACGTTTATTTAATTCTGTGTAAAATATTGTAAAATATTGATTTCAACCATCATTAAGTGTTACAAAATGTAACATTAAGTGTTTACATGCCCTGCTATAAGGAATATATGATCATACACAGTAATATTAATAGAACATAGCATGCCTAAAGCTATCACCATGGACCAAGTAAATCCAATGGATAACCTGATGACCTTGCTCCTAACATAAATGGCTACTCCTACTGATAATAACCTATATTCATATTATAATTGGTTTTCACTACTATTACTACCACTGCTATTATACAGAAGGGTATGCAAAGTTCCACAAAAGCATAACAGTCATGTTTCTTTCTCTAACAAACATATAGGTCTTTCGACATTGTGTGGGACTGGAAAAAAAATCGTTTTTAGAAAGACTTATCAATGCAGACTTTATAATACATTACAACGCACATTTATACCAGCTTATGAGCACTCAAATGAGTTTAGAGCAACCAATCTAAGAGTTGACTGGAAGTTTGACCCAGTGTTTTCCTTCCTCAGCTCTGAGGATGTGAGGATTGTTTTTTATTTACCTTTATTTAACTAGGCAAGTCAGTTAAGAACAAATTATTGTTTTCAATGATGGCCTTGGAACAGTGGGTTAACTGCCTTGTTCAGGGCCAGAACAACAGATTTTTACCTTGTCAGATCGGGGATTTGATTTTGCAACCTTTTGGTTGTTAGTCCAACGCTCTAACCACTAGGCTACCCCTGCGCCCCAATTGTTGAGGCGAATGGTAAAGCAAATCTGTCTGTAGAGTGAATGACGTTACTCATGATAAATTCATAGGAGTGGCACGTCTGAGTGACTCTCCGGCTCTTAATTTGTCAAGAGGACATCTGAAGTTATGAGCCATGGCAGTGTGACAAAGCAGAAGCTGAATGTCATCCATTTCACTGCAAAGGGAAGAAATTGGACATGAAATGGCAGACTTTTTTATGCTGTACATAATAGTGCCGAAAATGATATGCTGACCATGTCCCTAGTTGAAACCAAGGTATCCACTTTTCATTGATTTATTTCTCAGATGAATTTTGGTTTGACTACCAGTTTATCGATGATGAGCCTTGGTCTCGTTTGAAGTATCTCTCTCTCTGTGTGTACAGTTGAAGTTGGAAGTTTACATACACTTAGGTTGGAGTCATTAACACTTTGATTTTCAACCACTCCACAAATGTCTTGTTAAAAACTTCTTAGGGCTGAGGTCCCGCTAATGGGATCGATATGACAACAGCCAGTGAAAGTGCAGGGCGCCAAATTCAAAACAACAGAAATCCCATAATTACAATTCCTCAAACATAGAAGTATTTCACACCATTTTAAAGATACACTTCTTGTTAATCCCACCACAGTGTCCGATTTCAAATAGGCTTTACGGCGAAAGCACCACAAACGATTATGTTAGGTCAGAGCCAAGTCACAGAAAAACACAGCAATTTTTCCAGCCAAAGAGAGGAGTCACAAAAATCAGAAATAGAGATAGAATTAATCACTAACCTTTGGGGATCTCGACACTCATAGGACATCATGTTACACAATACATGTATTTTTTGTTCGATAAAGTTCATATTTATATCAAGAAATCTCAGTATACATTGACGCGTTATGTTCAGTAGTTCCAAAAACATCCGGTGATTTTGCAGAGAGCCACATCAATTTACAGAAATTCTCATAATAAATGTTGATGAAAATACAAGTGTTATGCATGGAACTTTAGATACGCTTCTCCTTAATGCAACCGCTGTGTCAGATTTCAAAAAAGCTTTTCGGAAAAAGCAAACCATGCAATAATCTGAGTACGGCGCTCAGAGACCAAACAAGCCAAAAAGATATCCACCATATTGTGCAGTCAACAGAAGCCAAAAATAACATTATAAATATTCACTTACCTTTGATGATCTACATCAGAATGCACTCCCAGGAATCCCAGTTCCACAATAAATGTTTGTTTTGTTTGATAATGTCTATCATTTATGTCCAAATAGCTACTTTTGTTAGCGAGTTTTGTAAACAAATCTAAACTCACAAAGCACGTTCACTAGGAGCAGACAAAATGTCAAAAGGTTCCGTTACAGTCCGTAGAAACATGTCAAACAATGTGTAGAATCAATCTTTAGGATGTTTTTAACATAAATCTTCAATAATTTTCCAACCGGAGAATTCCTTTTGTCTGTAGAAAAGGAATGGAACGTGAGCTACCTCTCACGTGAACGAGTGTCACGAGTTTGTGACACTCTGCCAGACCACTGACTCAAAGAACCCTTATGAGCCCCTCCTTTACAGTAGAAGCCTCAAACAAGTTTCTAAAGACTGTTGGCATCTAGTGGAAGCCGTAGGAAGAGCAACATGACCAATATCCCACTGTATCTTCAATAGGGAATGAGTTGAAAAACGACAAACCTCAGATTTCCCACTTCCTGGTTGGATTTTTTCTCAGGTTTTTGCCTGCCATATTCACAGACATCATTCAAACAGTTTTAGAAACTTCAGAGTGTTTTCTATCCAAATATACTAATAATATGCATATATTAGCAACTGGGACTGAGTAGCAGGCAGTGTACTCTGGGCACCTTATTCATCCAAGATACTCAATACTGCCCCCAGCCATAAGAAGTTTTAACAAACTATAGTTTTGGCAAGTCGGTTAGGACATCTACTTTGTGCATGACACAAGTAATTTTTTTCAACAATTATTTACAGACAGATTATTTCACTTATCACAAATATTCACTTATAATCACTTATATTTTACTGTATCACAATTCCAGTGGGTCAGAAGTTTAAATACACTAAGTTGACTGTGCCTTTAAACAGCTTGGAAAATTCCTGAAAAGGATGTCATGGCTCTAGAAGCTTCTGATAGGCTAATTGACATCATTTGAGTCAATTGGAGGTGTACCTGTGGATGTATTTTAAGACCTACCTCAAACTCAGTGCATCTTCGCTTGACATCATGGGAAAATCAAAAGAAATCAGCCAAGACCTCAGAAAAAAATTGTAGACCTCCGCAAGTCTGGTTCATCCTTGGGAGCAATTTCCAAACGCCTGTACAAACAATAGTACGCAAGTATAAACAACATGGGACTACGCAGCCGTCATACCACTCAGGAAGGAGGCGCGTTCTGTCTCCTAGAGATTAACGTACTTTGGTGCGAAAAGTGAAAATCAATCCCAGAACAACAGCAAAGGACCTTGTGAAGATGCCGGAGGAAACAGGTACAAAAGTATCTATATCCACAGTAAAAACGAGTTATATATCGACATAACCTGAAAGACCGCTCAGCAAGGAAGAAGCCACTACTCCAAAACTGCCATAAAAAGCCAGACTACGGTTTGCAACTGCACATGGGGACAAAGATCGTACTTTTTGGGGATATGTCCCCTGGTCTGATGAAACGAAAATAGAACTGTTTGGCCACAGTCCTCCATCGTTGTGTTTGTAGGATAAAGGGGGAGGCTTGCAAGCAGAAGAACAGCATCCAAACTGTGAAGCACGGGGGTGGCAGCATCATGTTGTGGGGGTACTTTGCTGCAGGAGGGACTGGTGCATTTCACAAAATAGATGGCATCATGAGGATGGAAAAATATGGATATATTGAAGCGACATCTCAAGGCATCAGACAGGAAGTTAAAGCTTGGTCGCAAATGGGTATTCCAAATGAACAATGACCCCAAGCATACTTCAAATTTGTGGCAAAATGTCAAGGTATTGCAGTGGCCATCACAAAGCCCTGACCTCAATCCAATAGAAAATGTGTGGGCAGAACTGAAAAAGCGTGTGCGAGCAAGGAGACCTAAAAACCTGACTCAGTTACAACAGCTCTGTCAGGAGGAATGTACCAAAAATCACCCAAGTTATTGTGAGAAGCTTGTGGAAGGCTACCTGAAACGTTTGACCCAAGTTAAACAATTTAAAGGCAATGCTACCAAATACTAATTGCGTGTATGTAAACTTCTGACCCACAGGGAATGTGATGAAAGAAATAAAAGCTGAATTAAATCAATCATTCTCTCTACTATTATTCTGACATTTCACATTCTTAAAATAAAGTGGTGATCCTAACTGACCTAAGACAGGGACATGTTACTAGGATTAAATGTCAGGAAGTGTGAAAAAATGCATTTCAATGTATTTGGCTAAGGTATATGTAAACTTCCGACTATAACTGTATGTATTTACTCATGGATATTGAGAAATTACAAAAGTAAAACATAAACACGGGTTTTTGAGAGCTTGGGACAATGAGGTTCTAGCTGCAAGAAGAGTGATTCTGAGATAATTGGCTTTAATGGTCCGAACCCTCATTGGTTTGTATGGTGTCAGCAATTTTTTGGATCGTATTATTTTGAACTTAACAACATGAATTTGGGTATTTAGAGTACTATATACTGTAGGGAGAGAACATTGAACAGAACAAAGCTATGGCAATAACTATATTTGGACAAAAATGCAGATAGAACCTCATGGTCCCATGCCCTCGAATGAATTCTGCACGGTGCCTTAGTCGCTCTTGTTTTTTGATGATCAATTCACCCCCTTGCCAAAGAACACCTTCAATCTACAAAGACCTATATTCTATCCTAGCAGAGCTATTTTTTCTTTCTTTGTCGACAATAATCATATTGTTGTCCTCAGGGGAACATAAGATCGTGACATACGGATTAAACAGTATAATAATTACATACAGTACACGACAGTGCAATTCACATGGTACTGACTGATACAGTGTAGAAGACGAAAGCAAAAAGTTGGATGAATTAGTTGGTTCGGGTGGGAATCATCAAATAATTATATTAATGCAATAAACTCAGCAGACTAATTGATTTCAGACCATTCACTTCCATTCACTTGTCTTTTGGGCACAGCTATTTCTCAGCAACTGTGTGAATCATATGTTCATTTCTGTAGAAAATCCTGTCCAGGGTTTTCAGTGAGGTTGAATTTGTCAACAAAAAAAGGTTGTTGTTATGATGGTATTCAAATGCCAAAGCACACCTCCAGTAGCCTACATTCGGCAACTCATAATCGAGTTAGCATAGACATAATCGTATTTAAAATGATGGTCTGTTCTGTGATTCATTTGCACACATAGCTGTTGTGACATACACCATGGGTACATTACATTTACATATACAATGGAGTCCAGAATTATTGGATCCCTTGATAAAGATGACCAAAAAAATACTGTTAGTCCTCTGACTATAGCACCGGTTCCAATCCAGGCGGTGCATATGCAGAAAATATGTTATTCCCTACTGTAAAATACGGTGGTGGATCTTTGATGTTATGGAGCTATTTTGCTTCCACTGGTCCTGGGGCCCTTGTCAGTGGCATCATGAACCAAGTACCAGGACATTATATCCAAAGACCTAGTTGCCTCTGCCAGGAGCCTGAAATTTGTCCGCAAGTGAATCTTCCAGCAAGACAATCATCCTAAACACATCAAAATCAACAAAGGAATGGTTAATTGACCTAAAAATCAACATTTTGCAATGGTCATCTCATCTCCGGACTTAAAAGCTGTGGTTTGAATTGAAGAGGGCAGGCCATAAGCACAGATGAAGGGTGTCAAGGATCTGGAAAGATTCTGAATGGAGGAATGGACTAAGAGCCCTCCCAATGTGTTCTCCAATCTCCTAACATTTTAGGAAAAGGCTCAGTTTCGTGATCCTTGCAAGGGAAGGGTGCTGGAATATTGAAAACTGGGGATCCAATCTTTTTTTAGATTTGTTGTGTTACTTGTTAAACAACATCTCTTTCTCTGAGCAATTGTATTGGTGTTAGCATACAATATAGCTAAGTGTTTGGATTATTTATGATGTACAGTCTTTTTGCTCATCTATATCAAAGGATCCAATAAATCTGGACCCCACTTTGTGTATTTTTGCATGATGAAACTGTGTTCCAACGCAACACATTCCACCCACTCCAAAGTGCCACCCCACCTCCTCAAAACACAACCGTTGACTGATTATCTACTGATTATGTATTTTGCATGCTATCTGCAAAGCAGCTTGAGAGTTGGGGCAAGAGGAGAGGCATTAAGGGCTTGACGACTGTGGGACCTCCTGCTGAGATGAGAGTGGAGGTAAAAGCAGAGGAGAGGGAAGTGTGAATAGGAGATAACCAATCTGCTGTTCTGGAATGGGACCCGTCATGGTCACTCAGTCACTCGTGGGCTCTTTTCTCTCTCTCTCTCCCCCCCCCCCCCCCCTCTCTCTCTCTCCCTCCCTCCCTCCCTCCCCCTCTCTCTCTCTCTCTGACCTACACCATGAATCATGGTATTGCACTGTGTTCGCCCTTTTCGTCTGGCATCACCCTCATAGTCCTCCCCCCCACCTCTATCCCCCAGATTATTCTATCTGTAGTCACTAAGGAGATGCACACACTATCCATCACAAAGTACAAATTCTCAGCGTGTCGATTTGGCATCAGACTCCTAATTAAAGCTCCATTTCTAAGAGATAATTAGACTTTCATCTCACCAGCATGCCACCTCAATCAAAGAACCATTTCTTTCTTCAAGGGAGGCTCAGAGAGGAAAAAGAGAGAGGGTCTTTAGCCACTTTCCTTCAGGGCACGAGTCAATAATGAATAAAGATATCTTGGGTTAAAAAAAGACAAAGAAAAGTCTGCTGTAAATAGTTTAATATCTTCAATTCGTGGAAGTAAATTACTTCAATTGGGAGGAAGACGGCACCATATACATTTTGGTAAAGCACAAGGTTAGGTTACATCAGTGTTTTGTTCTCTAGTGTCAAGCAGTTGAGGCATTGATATTACGCAATAACACCGCTGTGAGGAGTCCATTTACAATGTGTCCTGGCCGATGAAACTCAAACTGAAGTATAAAAGGAAGTATATTAGGGCTATAAGGGGCCAGAGAGCTTGAGGCAGCCTGCTACGAGACAGCTGTGAGGCCTGAATAATTGAAGAGTGCAGACCAGCTGCAAAACACAGGCCATGTCCTCCCAGCTGTTTCCCATGCTGAAGTTGACACTTCAACACTCACCAGACGTGTGCAGTTAACAGGGTCCATCTGTTATTGGAATAATGAACATCGTCTTTAACCATGGGGAAATGAATAATTATTGTGGTAATGCTTGACAATGACGATGATGATGCTATTGATAGTGATATCGAAGGGATAGCGATAGTTTTGGTGATGATGATGATCAGGATGGTAGTAGGGGTTTTGATTATGATGAAGATAATCATAGCACAGATGCCCAATTGAAAACTCATAATTTTAATGTAGAACAGTAACCTTGATAAGTGCACTGCCTTTCATTACATAAGAGAAATCTCTCTCTCGCTCTCTCTCTTTATATATATATATATATATATATATATATATATATATCCCACGTATATCCTTGGCCTCGGAGCAGATTCGTTTAGTAATGATTACATGGACTCAGGTAAAACCAATTTCAATTCACTTGTTACCCAAGTCGGTGACAAGGGGTCAACAAGACTTACATTTCAGTATTTACACTTATCTCCCTCACTAGCTTTAAGCACCAACTGTCAGAGCAGCTCACAGATTACTGCACCTGTACATAGCCCACCTATAATTTAGCCCAAACAACTACCTCTTTCCCAACTGTATTTAATTTTTATTTATTTATTTATTTTGCTCCTTTGCACCCCATTATTTTTTTATTTCTACTTTGCACATTCTTCCATTGCAAAACTACCATTCCAGTATTTTACTTGCTATATTGTATTTACTTTGCCATCATGGCCTTTTTTTGCCTTTACCTCCCTTCTCACCTCATTTGCTCACATTGTATATAGACTTGTTTATACTGCATTATTGACTGTATGTTTGTTTTTACTCCATGTGTAACTCTGTGTCGTTTTATCTGTCGAACTGCTTTGCTTTATCTTGGCCAGGTCGCAATTGTAAATGAGAACTTGTTCTCAACTTGCCTACCTGGTTAAATAAAGGTAAAATAAATAAAAATAAAAAATTTGTTGGCTCCAATCAGCAGCTGATGTCATGGTCTGTGTGTGGATGCATCAATTCAGGGACAGTCTCGGACCAGAAGTCAGTCCGGGCATTTCTAACACACCAGCCCATTTGTTTTACTCAAGGCCCCCATTGTTGCCAAATAATTATCAATTTTTTATAAAAAATATTACAGGGCCCCTGGGCTAAGGATGGACCAGCACACTGGGCTGAAGATGAACTAGCCTATATGGCATTTGCCAGAATTGACCTAAGGCCAGTCCGTCCCTGCAACAATGTCCCAAGGGTCCAATTTCCCATGATTCTGTACGCAGCAATTTTATGTTTGTGAACATAACAATGCTGCACAATCTAAGGATAGAACATGTTTCAAATTACAATTGAGCAGGTGTAGCGTCTGTTTGACATTATGTCAATGTAATTGCTATGATCACATATTCAGAAATGTTGATAACAATGTCCTTAAAACGTTTGTATTATACGCGTTACACATTTCAGCTGAGGTAAGAGCATAACTGCCAGGCGAATGGTCATGATGTCTTGAGTTACCATAGCTGATCGTTTTGTTACAGTAAATAAAAGTTTTCAAAAATCGATATTGCCATAGTCTCGTAACCAGCCCTTTTCATATCCAACATTGTGTACTGGGAATGCTCATTATAACTTTGCTAACTCTCAGACTAACAATTACCAAGACACAATCACTGTTGTTTCAGTTAGCCATTTGTTGATGTGTACATCTTGTAAATGAGTCTTGCCTCTCTGGAGATATTCTCCTAAGATGCGTTTCTCATTAGTAGAAAAGTCAACATCGGTACACGCTTTACATCAAACTACTTCAATACCATATACATTTTACGAAGACAAGCTTTTAAAAACACATCCTTAGACTTGGGCATCATTATGGTGCTATGTCTCTGGATTGTATTGAAGTGTTGACTTGTTATTTATGTTATACTGTGTTTTCGCATGTGACTATCTATTACGACACTGTTGGTTTGATACAGTCTGGACCTTTGCTAATTAGTCACCTTGAGCACATGAACAGACAGAGAACACGTGTTTCTCGACGGGGGGTTGCTTAGAGGGTCACATAGCACTGAGTTATTAATGGCGACCATTTTCAACCAAGACGTAAGAGTGATCCTTAGGAAAATTATTTCAGTATAGGATGGTTTCACAAGCGAACATATGTCTAGGTCCACATTTTCATGTGTTCGCTATCATGTAACGTCATGTACAGTTGAAGTCGGAAGTTTACATACACCTTAGCCAAATACATTTAAACGCCGTTTTTCACAGTTCCTGACATTTAATCCTCGTTAAAATGCCCTGTTTTAGGTCAGTTAGAATCAACACTTTATTTTAAGAACGTGAAATGTCAGAATAATAGTAGAGAGAATTATTTATTTCAGCTTGTATTTCTTTCATCACATTCCCAGTGGGTCAGAAGTTTACATACACTCAATTAGTATTTAGTAGCATTGCCTTTAAATTGTTTAACTTGGGTCAAACGTTTTGGGTAGCCTTCCACAAGCTTCTCACAATAAGTTGGGTGAATTTTGGCCCATTCCTCCTGACAGAGCTGGTGTAACTGAGTCAGGTTTGTAGGCCTCCATGATCGCACACACTTTTTCAGTTCTGCCCACAAATTTTCTATAATATTGAGGTCAGGGCTTTGTGACGGCCACTCCAATACCTTGACTTTGTTGTCCTTAAGCCTTTGGACGAGTGCTTGGAGGAAGAGTGCTTGTCCATTTGAAAGACCCATTTGCGACCAAGCTTTAACTTCCTGACTGATGTCTTGAGATGTTGCTTCAATATATCCACATATTTTTCCATCCTCGTGTTGCCATCTATTTTGTGAAGTGCACCAGTTCCTCCTGCAGCAAAGCACCCCCACAACATGATGCTGCCACCCCGTGTGTCACGGTTGGGATGAGGTTCTTCAGCTTGCAAGCCACCCCCTTTATCCTCCAAACATAACGATGGTCATTATGGCCAAACAGTTCTGTTTGTTTCATCAGACCAGAGGACATTTCTCCAAAAAGTACAATTGTTGTCCCATGTGCAGTTGCAAACCGTAGTCTGGCTTTTTTATGGCGGTTATGGAGCAGTAGCTTCTTCCTTGCTGAGCAGCCTTTCAGTTTATTTTGATATAGGACTCGTTTTACTGTGGATATAGATACCTTTGTACCGGTTTCCACCAGCATGTTCACAAGGTCCTCTGCTGTTGTTCTGAGATTGACTTTCACTTTTCGCACCAAAGTACGTTCATCTCTAGGAGACAGAACGCGTCTCCTTCCTGAGCGGTATGACGGCTGCATGGTCCCATGGTGTTTATACTTGCGTACTATTGTTTGTACAGATGAACGTGGTACCTTCAGGCATTTGGAAATTGCTCCCAAGGATGAACCAGACTTGTGGAGGTCTACAATTTTTTTTCTGAGATCTTGGCTGATTTCTTTTGATTTTCCCATGATATCAAGCAAAGAGGCACTGAGTTTGAAGGTAGGCCTTGAAATACATCCACAGGTACACCTCCAATTCACTCCAATGATGTCAATTAGCCTATCAGAAGCTTTTAGAGCCATTGGTTCTCAATCAGATGCAGCTGTTTATCGTTGTCTCTGATTGGGGACCATATTTAGGTAGCCATAGTCCTTGGATAGTTTGTGGGTTGTTGGTCTATGTTCAGTTGCCTCTCTGCGCTACGCATATTAGCGTCACGGTTCGTTTGGATCGTTTGTTCAGTGTTCTTTCATTTATTAAAGAAGAATGTTTGCTTGCCACGCTGTGCCTTGGTCTCCTCATTATAACGACCGTGACAATTATAAGTGAAATAATCTGTCTGTAAACAAGTTTTGGAAAAATTACTTGTGTCATGCACAAAGTAGATGTCCTAACCGACTTGTCAAAACTATAGTTTGTTAACCATAAATTTGTGGAGTGGTTGAAAAACGAGTTTTAATGACTCCAACCTAAGTGTATGTAAACTTCCGACTTCAACTGTATCTAACAAGAAGCCGGCAATTAAAAAACGAATATTCAAGACATTCAGGATCACGTTGCCTGTCTATGGCTGTAACGTGCCAGGCGTAGCCTATTAGCTCTAGCTTTTAAATCCAGCACCTCTTTAGGGAGACTTTCAAAGCATTGCTGTGCCGAAATGCTGCCCCGCTTCTAAAGACCCCCTGCTGCTTGTGTCAGAGAGAGGAATCTCTCTGTGCTCGATAAATTAAACTTACTCCAATGTTCTCATGGCATTAAAATAAGGCTTTATCACTGTTTCGCCGAGAGCTCTTTAATGAGGACTGTTGTGAGAGACGCCTTGTGCATCCTTCATACCAAAACAGAAAATACTTATCATTGTATAAAATTTGATGATTCCATTATTATTTGGGGAAACCTCAACCAAAAGTAGTCAGTCACAGAGGTGTGGAGAGGTGGTTTTGACAGTTAGTGTTATTTTCAAAGACAAATGGAAACAAATCGTGTTTAGCTCAGGCCGTTACCCCTACCTGCTTCAAAATGTCCGCTACCATCCCGGTTCCCATGAAATGGAAAGTAACTGAACTGAATGAATCCTCATCCCGTAGCACTCATTTACGTCATCATGAATTGCTTTGAGAGACTAGTAAAAGACCACATCACCTTCTTCCTTCCTGACACACTCAATCATCCCCAATTCGCCTACTGCCACGACAGATCCACGGATGACGCAATCACCATTACACTGCAAATATACTTTAAAGTACTGCTAAAGTTGTTTTTGTGGTATCTGTTCTTGAACTTTTATAGTTTTTACAACTTATACTTTTACTCCACTACATTCCTAAAAATAATATGTACTTTTTGCTCCATTCATTTTTCCTGACACCCAAAAGTAATCGTTACAATTTCAATGCTCAGGCAGTAGGGCAATATGGCCCAATTCATTCACATGTCAATATAACGCATTGTCATCCCGACTGCCTCTGATCTGGCGGACTCACCAAACACAAATTCTGTGTGTGTAAATCAGTGTTATGTAAATAATTTGGTTTATAGCATTTACTTTTACGACAATTAAGAACTTTTTCCACCCCGGACCCCCCCCCGCCCACACGGACATTGACCCTGCCCCCCACCCCCATCCCCCAATGGATATTTATCATTGTTACAGTTGTAAATATGTATATTCATTTTTATTATTGTTTCCTTCACTTTTCCCACTGCTGCTCCCCCTATGGACATTCCCTCTGTGACATTCTTCTTCCACTGTAAAAGAGCATTTCACTTGCGTTTACATGTTTCCACAGATACCTTATTGAGATCAATATCAGAAGTTGAAGGATATCACAATCACATTATTCAGATGCGTAGGTCATGATTTATCGTGTTTTTGTTCAAAACTGCTACATACACTGTACACATTTACACTAGGAAACACATTTGGAAACACATTTTTTCTAAAAGAGACCCCACAGTGTTTTTAACAGAGAGCCAGATGGTGGGGAACACAAAAGTTTGTCAATTACATTGATTCCTAGAGACAGGTGCCAGTTAAAGAGCTGTCACTGATAACTTTGATAAATCCTGAACACAGGATTTAAAATGGTTCGTTATTCCCCTCATTATTTGGAGCGACACATGCGGAGCTTTTCGACAAATGGATCCATTGCCTCACAATAACGCCACTTGAATCCAAGTCAGGAAGACTTTTCTCTCAGCCTTAAAGGAAAAAAAATAATCTAACCAGGAACTTCAATACTCTTGGTGGCACTGGGGACCTTTTCTGTTGCCTTGGAATAAATTGTCATTCAATTGAATAAGGGTATAGGTGTTCTTAAATCTTTACAACACAAATTAATGTATGCTTTCGGGTTGTTTTTTTTCCATCTCAACCCAGGAGGGAAAAGAGAGGGTCCAAGACTGATTGGGAGCTATTGCCCACTAAACAATTCATATTCAAAATGTGGTGAACAGAATGACAATCTAATTCAATCACAATTGTAATTTCCCCAAAATGTATTTTAATTAACTGCATGTCATTCTGCATGTTTTCCCCAAAGAAAAAACTATGGTCAGTAATCATACAACAACAGAGGTAGATTGAATTATTTTGGCCTTTGATTGACTGAATTGATTTCCTGAAGTGTACCTAGCAATACAGACACCTACCTAAAACACTAAGACCTTTAACACAGACTGGAGTTAGTAAGCAAGATGATATAATGTGAAGATAACCTCTAGGAAAGTTTTTTTTTTTCATTTTATAGACATTCAATAACAACACGGGTAATGTCATCTGGTTCTAACTATGTATTTTGGTACTGCACCTTTAATATTTTTGAACCACAGGAGGCTGCTGAGGGGAGGACGGTTCATAATAATTCCCGGAACAGAGCAAATGGAATGGCATCAGACACCTGGAAACCATGTGTTTGATGTATTTGATATCATTCCCACATATGCCGCTCTAGCCATTACCACAAGCCTATCCTCCCCGATTAAGGTGCCACCAACCTCCTGTGCTTTGAACACTTCTTTGTGTACAAATGAAAACAAGATAGATTGGATTTTGGCTCTGCATGGTCAAAGAGCTACAATGGAATACAAAGCAGGTAAAGAAATAAGAATGCAGTGGAGAGAAAAGAAAGATGTCAATTGATACCGCATTAATTTCCTAGGAAATATCTTATCTGAATATGAAGGGCCAATCACTGTCTGAGTGTGCTGATCATAGCACTCAGCTCTGTGTATTTGCAATGGCACAGAGTGAATGGATGAAATGTATGGCTGCAACTGCAACATGTCAAATTGTGGCCTCCCGTCACTTTACATTTGAGTCATTTGGCAGACGCTCTTATCGAGAGTGACTTAAATGACCAGTAAAGGTTAAGTGCCTTGCTCAAGGGCACATCGGACGATGTTTCACCTTATGGGCACGGGGATTTGAACCAGTGACCTTTCGGTTACTGTCCCAATGCTCTAAACCTCTAGGGCTACCTTCTTTAAGATCGGTAGACTTTTTAAGATGGGATAGGAACAGCTACCTGAAATGTGTTTAGATCCACAATGTTTGCTTGCTACCTTAGTGTTAACTACAGGAAGTTGAACACAAAACATATGATGCCAACAGTCTCAAGAACAAACCTATTTTCTCTCATGGGGTACTATACCATCATTTCACTATGAAATCATGACACAGGCATGGCAGAGGCTTTTGTGTTGTTTTACCTTTATTGAACTACGCTTGTCAGTTAAGAACAAATTCTTATTTTAAATGACGGCCTAGGAACAGTAGATTAACTGCCTTATAACCCCTCAGATTTGTCCTGTGGCTAGTAGTTGCTAAGTGGCTAGTAGTATTTGTCTGAAGAAATCATAAATTAGAAGTTGGCTTTAGCTAGACCAGATTGGGAACCTATCTCCCAACTAGCTACCAAGAAGCCATTTCAGGCTATCAATCAAGTTAGAGTAGCTAGCTTGTCTAACTGTCTTAGCTGGCATGCCTACTGGCAAGGTTGGTAGACTTTAGAAAAGCAATCAATAACTAAATGTATGTAATAAGACTCATATTCCTTTCAATCCTATACCCAGATTTTTAGAAGAGAACGATATTTAGTTTCTTTAAAAAAAATAACCTCCAGTTAGGAGGACACAGACAGTTCAAGAGGTATGCTCAGATATACACACAAGACACATCTTTTTACATTCAATTAAGCATAAAGATGATGGTTCTAGAGTGCAGGAAAAAGCTGTTTCAGGTGTTTGAAAAATGCAAAATTCTCCAACTACCCCCCAGCCATCTTCATGTACTTTGTGCCCCCTCAGATTTGGGGGTGCATGACACCCCTGCTAATCACCTAACAGCATTCTGTTAAGGTTGGCGCCAACGTTGCAGAACATTACCATTAGAGTAAACAGTTAACTAGAAAATGTCGCCGGAGGAGATGGCCGCCGTCTTACGGTCTCCTAACCAATTGTGCTATTATGTGTTTTTTTTGTGTGATATTTGTAAATTTTATTATGTACATAATGTTTCTGCAACCATATCTTACGGAAGAAATAGCTTCTGGATATCAGGACAGCGATCACTCACCTCAGATTTGACGAAGATTTATTCAACAACAACAACAAGCAGTACTCACACAATATTCTCCAAACACCCCACAGGGCAGACACAGGACGAAGAGCCGGATGCCTCGCCCGGACCCGCAGAAGACAACTAGGAAAGCTGCCATTACCATCAATATTACTCGCCAACGTGCAATCATTGGACAACCAGAAGCCATGGATTACAGGCAACATTCGCTCTGAGCTAAAGGGTATAGCCGCTGCTTTCAAGGTGTGGGACTCTAACCCGGAAGCTTACAAGAAATCCCGCTATGCCCTGCGACGAACCATCAAACAGGCAAAGCGTCAATACAGGGTTAAGATTGAATCATACTACACCGGCTCCGACACTCATCGGATGTGGCAGGGCTTGCAAACTATTACAGACTACAAAGGGTAGCACAGCCGCGAGCTGCCCAGTGACACGAGCCTACCAGACGAGTTAAATCACTTCTATGCACGCTTCGAGGCAAGCAACACTGAGGCATGCATGAGAGCATCAGCTGTTCCGGACGACTGTGTGATCACGCTCTCCGTAGCCGACGTGAGTAAGACCTTTAAACAGGTCAACATTCACAAGGCTGTGGGGCCAGACGGATTACCAGGACGTGTGCTCCGGGCATGTGCTGACCAACTGGCAAGTGTCTTCACTGACATTTTCAACATGTCCCTGATTGAGTCTGTAATACCAACATGCTTCAAGCAGACCACCGTAGTCCCTGTGCCCAAGAACACAAAGGCAACCTGCCTAAATGACTACAGACCTATAGCACTCACGTCCGTAGCCATGAAGTGCTTTGAAAGGCTGGTCATTGGCTCACATCAACACCATTATCCCAGAAGCCCTAGACCCACTCCAATTTGCATACCGCCCAAACAGATCCACAGATGATGCAATGTCTACTGCACTCCACACTGCCCTTTCCCACCTGGACAAAAGGAACACTTGTGAGTATGCTATTCATTGACTACAGCTCAGCGTTCAACACCATAGTACCCTCAAAGCTCATCACCAAGCTAAGGATCCTGGGACTAAACACCTCCCTCTGCAACTGGATCCTGGACTTCCTGACAGGCCGCACCCAGGTGGTGAGGGTAGGTAGCAACACATCGGCCATGCTGATCCTCAACACTGGAGCTCCCCAGGGGTGCGTGCTCAGTCCCCTCCTGTACTCCCTGTTCACCAACGCCTGCACAGCCAGGCATGACTCCAACACCATCATTAAGTTTGCTTACGACACAACAGTGGTAGGCCTGATCAGCGACAACGACGAGACAGCCTATAGGGAGGAGGTCAGAGACCTGGCCGGGTGGTGCCAGAATAACAGCCTATCCCTCAATGTAACCAAGACTAAAGAGATGATTGTGGACTACAGGAAAATGAGCACCGAGCAAGTCCCCATTCTCATCAACGGGGCTGTAGTGGAGCAGGTTGAGAACTTCAAATGCTTCAAATTCCTTGGTGTCCACATCAACAACAAACTAGATTGGTCCAAACACACCAAGAGAGTCGTGAAGAGGGCACGACAAAGCCTATTCCCCCTCAGGAAACTAAAAAGATTTGGCGTGGGTCCTGAGATCCTCAAATGTTCTACAGCTGCAACATCGAGAGCATCCTGACCGGTTTCATCACTGCCTGGTACGGCAATTGCTCGGCCTCCGACCGCAAGGTACTTCAGAGGGTAGTGCGTACGGCCCAGTACATCACTGGGGCAAAGCTGCCTGCCATCCAGGACCTCTACACCAGGCGGTGTCAGAGATATGCCCTAGAAATTGTCAAAGACAACAGCAACCCCAGTCATAGACTGTTCTCTCTGCTACCGCATGGTAAGTGGTACCGGAGTGCCGAGTCAAGGACAAAAAGGCTTCTCAACAGTTTTTACCCCCAAGCCATAAGACTCCTGAATAGGTAACCAAATGGTTACTCAGACTATTTGCATTGTGTGTCTCCCCCCCCCCCCCCCAACCCCTCTTATATGCTGCTGCTACTCTCTGTTTATCTTATATGCATAGTCACTTTAACTATACATTCATGTACATACTTCCTAAATGGCCCGACCAACCACTGCTCCCGCACATTGGCTAACCGGGCTATCTGCATTGTGTCCCATCAAATCAAATCAAATCAAATTTATTTATATAGCCCTTCGTACATCAGCTGATATCTCAAAGTGCTGTACAGAAACCCAGCCTAAAACCCCAAACAGCAAGCAATGCAGGTGTAGAAGCACGGTGGCTAGGAAAAACTCCCTAGAAAGGCCAATACCTAGGAAGAAACCTAGAGAGGAACCAGGCTATGTGGGGTGGCCAGTCCTCTTCTGGCTGTGCCGGGTGGAGATTATAACAGAACATGGCCAAGATGTTCAAATGTTCATAAATGACCAGCATGGTCGAATAATAATAAGGCAGAGCAGTTGAAACTGGAGCAGCAGCACAGTCAGGTGGAAGTTGAAACTGGAGCAGCAGCATGGCCAGGTGGACTGGAGACAGCAAGGAGTCATCATGTCAGGTAGTCCTGGGGCATGGTCCTTCACCCGCCAACCCCTCTTTTTACGCTTCTGTTACTCTCTATTCATCATATATGCACAGTCACTTTAACGATACCTACATGTACATACTACCTCAATAAGCCTGACCTACAGGTGTCTGTATACAGCCTTGCTACTTTCTTTTCAAATGTCTTTTTACTGCTGTTTTATTTCTTTACTTACCTACACACACACACACACACACACACTTTTTTGCACCATTGGTAATAGCCTGTAAGTAAGCATTTCATTCGGCGCACGTGACAAATAAACATTGATTGGATTTGATTAATCAGTGACTCCATCGAAACTTGAACAATGGTCATCAAATTTGTTAAAAGGTTTTAAAAGAAATTTTTCTAAACGCAACCATTGGAAAATGGATGAAGATACTCCAAACTTTTAGAATTTTTATAATCCATCAGATATTGACTGAATTATAGCACGTCAACTATTTTCCTGAGTTCAGGGATTTCGGTGGGAATTCAGCAATTCAATTTCTTGTCTAATATAAATGTTCTTTGCTTAGAATGCACTCATTTATACACATTTTGTTGTTGTCTGATATCTGGTATTTTTTCCTATTTTGTGTTAAGATATAGAAAATGTTATTTGCACCAGGTGAATTTGCATGTATTAATACATTAACATAAAGGGGTGGAACAAACCTTGACTCAGGTGTAGACGTAACATAGTAAACGGAAATCCGGGACACTTAAATTACACTGAACCAAAATTTAAACACATATAGTAAAGTGTTGGTCGCTAAAAGAAAGAAATGTTCCATATGCACAAAAAGCGTTTTTTCTCTCAAATTTTGCGCACAAATTTGTTTACATCCCTATTAGTGAGCATTTCTCCTTTGCCAATATATCCATCCACTTGACAGGTGTGGAATATCAAGAAGCTGATTAAACAGCATGATCATTACACAGGTGCACCTTGTGCTGGGGACAAAGAAGGCCACTTTGAAATGTGCAGTTTTGTCACAACTCAATGCCACAGATGTCTCAAGTTTTGAGGGAGCGTGCAATTGGCATTCTGACTGAAGGAATGTCCACCAGAGCTGTTACCAGAGAATGCAATGTTAATTTCTCTACCATAAGCTGCCTCCAATGTCATTTTAGAGAATGACGTTGGAAAGCTGAGGAAACTGTGGGTTTGCACAACTGAACAGTTTCTCCACAAACTGTCAGAAACCGTCTCAGGGAACAGAGTGCCACATGGTGGCGGTGGGGTTATGGTATCGGTAGGCATAAGCTACAGACAACAAACACTATTGCATTTTATTGATGGCAAACTTTATGCACAGAGAAACCATGACGAGCTCCTAAGGCCCATTGTCATGCTATTCATCCACCACCATCATCTCATGTTTCAGCATGACAATGCAGGGCCCCATGTTGCAAGGATCTGTACACAATTCCTGGAAGCTGGAAATGCCCCAGTTCTTTCATGGCCTGCATAATCACCAGACATGTTACCCACTGAATATGTTTGGGATGCTCTGGGTCTACGTGTACGACAGCGTGTTCCAGTTCCCGCCAATATCCATTGAAAGTTTACATACACTTAGGTTGGAGTCATTAAAACTCCATTTATGTATCGTTAACAAACCATAGTTTTGGCAAGTCGGTTAGGACATCAACTTTGTGCATGATACTAAGTAATTTTTCCAAAAATCATTTACATACAGATTATTTAACGTATAATTCACTGCATCACAATTCCAGTGGGTCAGAAGTTTACATACACTAAGTTGACTGTGCCTTTAAACAGCTTGGAAAATTCCAGAAAATGATGTGATGACTTTAGAAGCTTCTGATAGGCTAATTGACATAATTTGAGTCAATTGGAGGTGTACCTGTGGATGTATTTCAAGGCCTACCTTCAACCTCAGTGCCTCTTTGCTTGACATCATGGGAAAATCAAAAGAAATCAGCCAAGACCTCAGGAGAAAAATAGTAGACCTCCACAAGACTGGTTCATCCTTGGGAGCAATTTCCAAACGCCTGAACGTACCACGTTCATCTGTACAAACAATTGTACGCAAGTATAAACACCATGGGACCAAACAGCCATCAAAACACTCAGGAAGGAACTAAGGAAGGAAACGCGTTCTATCTACTAGAGATTAACGTACTTTGGTGTGAAAAGTGAAAACCAATCCCAGAACAACAGCAAAGGACCTTGTGAAGATGTTGGAGGAAAGATGTACAAAAGTATCTGTATCCACAGTAAAAGAGTCCTATATCGACATAACCTGAAAGGCCGCTCAGCAAGGAAGAAGCCACTGCTCCAAAACCACCAAAAAAGCCAGACTACGGTTTGCAACTGCACATGGGGACAGAGATTGTACTTTTTGGAGAAATGTCCTCTGGTCTGATGAAACAAAAATAGAACTGTTTGGCCATAATGACCATCATGTTTGGAGAAAAAAGGGGGAGGCTTGCAAGCCGAAGAACCATCCCATCCGTGAAGAACAGGGGTGGCAGCATCATGTTGTGGGGCTGCTTTGCTGCAGGAGGAACTGGTTCTCTTCTCAAAATAGATGGCAACATGAGGAGGAAAAATATGTGAATATATTGAAGCAACATCTCAAGACATCAGTCAGGAAGTTGAAGCTTGGTTGCAAATTGGTCTTCCAAATGAACAATGACCCCAAGCATACTTCCAAAGTTGTGGCAAAATGGACAACAAAGTCAAGGTATTGGAGAGGCCATCACAAAGCCCTGACCTCAATCCTATAGAAAATTTGTGGGCAGAACTGAAAAAGTGTGTGCAAGTGAGGAGGCCTACAAACCTGACTCAGTTACACCAGCTCTGTTAGGAGGAATGGGCAATGCTACCAAATACGGATTGAGTGTATGTAAACTTCTGACCCACTGGGAATGTGATGAAATAAATAAATAAATATCTCTACTATTATTCTGACATTTCACATTCTTAAAATAAAATAAAGTGGTGATCCTAACTGACCTAAAACAGGAAATTCTTACTAGGATTAAATGTCAGGAATTGTGAAAAACTGAGTATAAATCTATTTGGCTAAGGTGTATGTAAACTTCCAGCTTCAACTGTATATGGAAAGGAGATGTGTCGCGCTGCATGAGGCAAATGATGGTCACACCAGATACTGACTGATCCTCGCCCCTAATTTTTATCTGTATTTGTGACCAGATGCATTTCTGTATTCCCAGTCATGTGAAATCAATATATTAGGACCTAATGAATTTATTTCATATGAACTGTAACTCAGTAAAATCTTTGAAATTGTTGCATGTGCATGTTGCATTTATATATGTTTCCATTATATTTAGCAAGTATCGACTCTTGACTGGCTGAGTAGGAGGGGCGGCTCCGAGTGTGGTTGGTTTTTCCAAATTCAACAGACATGCATTGCATTAACGAGAAATAATAACTAATTTCTAATCTGATTAATTTCTCTAAACTCTGAATAGAATAGTAATGAAGTTATAGGCCTACTCAGGCTGGTTATAGGCAGACTATCACATTTAACCTATACCATAGCCCATCTGTACTACTTAAAAATGACAAGAGAGAAAAGATAATTGGTTCCATTTCAAAACATTTCTTCGTGAAACCAAGGTGGTATGACATATATACATTACATCAAATAGCCTAGTACACGCATAAAATGTTTCAAATTTGAAGGCTTTTGCACGGAAAAACGTGGACAGTCGGGTGCATCACAAATACAGAGCTGCTTGACAGCAACATAAAACTAAAGGACGGATCATTAGGAATGAGGTCAGAATTACTTCTAAGGCTTGATCCATAAATAGGTAGCCACGCCTACAAAACTAAAACAATCCATATGTTCAAATCAGAAGGCCTTCTTAACATGACATAAATAACACAGCCACACCCCAAGTCCCCAGTGCCAACACATTCAGAAATCAAAAAGATGGTTTAGTATTTAGTTGAAAAGCTCTGACGAAGGCCAATAGAACAATAAAATAAAAAATCATTAAGATAACAGAAATCCACATTGGATTTTCAAAGATGTAGAGTATATGCAATTCTCGTGATAATTTCATTTGAACACCACCCCCGAAGCTTCGCTATTCGGCATCTTTCTAATTAAGTAGTCTAGTTTTGTTGTTTGGCTACTTGAAGAGAACTAGGGACTATCACTCGCTGCCCACCTCTTCCAATGCATTATGGAAAAGTGTGCATCGAAATCTACTAGATGTAGAGGCAAAATGAGAATAACATTCAGGCTTTTAAAGCACACTAGATTTACAAAACTTACATACTGTAACACTTAATTTTTTTAGCATACTCAAATGCACTACTATTTAGGATGCAAGTATAGGTATTCGGACAAGGCCAATGTATTCCATTGAGAACCATTTCAGCCATTACCGGGATGTTTGACAAGTCATAACAAAAATGTCTGAGGTCGTAATGTCAACGGGAAAAAAACAACAGGCACAAGCAAAAGTATGAAAGAGTTGCAGAAGTAAAATGAAAGCAATCAATTCAGCGAAATTTAAGTGATGTGGATTTTTTTTACCCCTCAAACACAGAAAATAGATGGCTGAAAATGTCACACCCTGACCATAGTTTGCTTTGTATATTCTATGTTTTGTTTGGTCAGGGTGTGATCTGAGTGGGCATTCTATGTTGGATGTCTTGTTTGTCTGTTTCTGTGTTTGGGCCTGATATGGTTCTCAATCAGAGGCAGGTGTTAGTCATTGTCTCTGATTGGGAGCCATATTTAGGTAGCCTGTTTTGTGTTGGGTTTTGTGGGTGATTGTTCCTGTCTATGTGTTTGTTACACCAGATAGGGCTGTTTTCGTTTTTTTTTCACGTTTTCTTGTTTTTTGTATATTGTTCTATTTTCATCTTTATTAAAGATGTATCACAATAACCACGCTGCGTTTTGGTCCGCTTCTCCTTCAACAGAAGAATCCCGTTACAGAAAAAGGCAGATCCTAAGTGGGCGGGGCATGCGTGTCACTAATACAACATTGTGTCTTATCACTGGTGCATAGGCAATGGGAATAGAAAAGGCAAAGGAAGAGAAATGGTTGCCAAAGCTAGGATACAGGCTTTTCCTGCTCTATTGTGTGTGAAGTGGAATTTGTCACCATGCAAGCAAAAACTCCACCCCATCAAAAAAGGCTGAAATTTAAGGCGGTCTTTTCAAACAACTTTACACTAAAAGAGCATTATCATACTTTTCACAATTTCATACTATTATTTCAACTTCATAGTGTGGAAATATACAGTGCATTCAAAAAGTATTCAGACCCCTTATGTTTTTCCACATTTTGTTGCATTACAGCCTTATTCAAAAATGGATTATATTGTTTTCCCCCCTCATCAATCTACACACAATATCCCATAATGACAAAGCAAAAACAGGTTTTTAGATTTTTTTTGCAAATGTATAAAATACGAAAAATTGAAATCTTATTTTTATTTTATTTTTTTATTTCACCTTTATTTAACCAGGTAGGCTAGTTGAGAACAAGTTCTCATTTGCAACTGCGACCTGGCCAAGATAAAGCATAGCAGTGTGAACAGACAACACAGAGTTACACATGGAGTAAACAATTAACAAGTCAATAATACAGTAGAAAAAAGGAGAGTCTATATACATTGTGTGCAAAAGGCATGAGGAGGTAGGCGAATAATTACAATTTTGCACTGTAAGTGCAATTACAATTTAACACTGGAGTGATAAATGATCAGATGGTCATGTACAGGTAGAGATATTGGTGTGCAAAAGAGCAGAAAATAAAATAAATAAAAACAGTATGGGGATGAGGTAGGTAAAAATGGGTGGGCTATTAACCGATAGACTATGTACAGCGGCAGCGATCGGTTAGCTGCTCAGATAGCAGATGTTTGAAGTTGGTGAGGGAGATAAAAGTCTCCAACTTCAGCGATTTTTGCAATTCGTTCCAGTCACAGGCAGCAGAGTACTGGAACGAAAGGCGGCCAAATGAGATGTTGGCTTTAGGGATGATCAGTGATGGGTGTTGCCATCGTGACCAGTGAACTGAGATAAGGCGGAGCTTTACCTAGCATGGACTTGTAGATGACCTGGAGCCAGTGGGTCTGGCGACGAATATGTAGCGAGGGCCAGCCGACTAGAGCATACAGGTCGCAGTGGTGGGTGGTATAAGGTGCTTTAGTGACAAAACGGATGGCACTGTGATAAACTGCATCCAGTTTGCTGAGTAGAGTGTTGGAAGCAATTTTGTAGATGACATCGCCGAAGTCGAGGATCGGTAGGATAGTCAGTTTTACTAGGGTAAGTTTGGCGGCGTGAGTGAAGGAGGCTTTGTTGCGGAATAGAAAGCCGACTCTAGATTTGATTTTCGATTGGAGATGTTTGATATGAGTCTGGAAGGAGAGTTTAAAGTCTAGCCAGACACCTAGGTACTTCTAGATGTCCACATATTCAAGGTCGGAACCATCCAGGGTGATGATGCTAGTCAGGCGTGCGGGTGCAGGCAGCGAACGGTTGAAAAGCATGCATTTGGTTTTACTAGCGTTTAAGAGCAGTTGGAGGCCACGGAAGGAGTGTTGTATGGCATTGAAGCTCGTTTGGAGGTTAGATAGCACAGTGTCCAAGTATTCAGACCCTTTACTCAGTACTTTATTGAAGAACCTTTGGCAGCGATTACACTACAAGCTTGGCACACCTGTATTTGGGGAGTTTATCCTATTCTTCTCTGCAGATCCTCTCAAACTTTGTCAGATTGGATGGGGAGCATCGCTGCACAGCTATTTTCAAGTCTTTCCAGAGATATTCGATCGGGTTCAATACCGGGCTCTGGCTGGGCCACTCAAAAACATTCATAGACTTGTCCCAAAGCCACTCCTGCGTTGTCTTGGCTGTGCGCTTACAGTAGGGTCGTTGTCCTGTTGGAAGGTGAACCTTCACCCCAGTCTGAGGTCCTGAGTGCTCTGGATCAGGTTTTCATCAAGGATCTCTCTGTACTTTGCTCCGTTCATCTTTCCCTCGATCCTGACTAGTCTCCCAGTCCCTGCTGCCGAAAAACATCTCCACAGTATGATGCTGCCACCACCACGCTCCCTGAAGAAGGCCCTTTTCCCTCGATTGCTCAGTTTGGCCAGGCGGCCATGTCTTGGTGGTTCTAAACGTCTTCCATTTAAGAATGTTGGATCTCAATGTGTTCTTGGAGAACTTCAATGGTTCTGAAATGGTTTGGTACCCTTCCTCAGATCTGTGCCTCAATATAGTCCTGTCTCGGAGCTCTACGGACAATTCCTTCAAGCTCATGGCTTGGTTTTTGCTCTGACATGCACTGCCAACTGTGTGACCTTACATAGACAGGTGTGTGCCTTTCCAAATCATGTCCAATTGAATTTACCACAGGTGGACTACAATCAAGTTGCAATAACATCTCAAGGATGATCAATGGAAACAGGATGCATCTGAGCTCAATTTCGATTCTCATGGCAGTGTCTGAATACTTATGTAAATATATCTGGTTTTTATTTGTAATAAACTTGCTAAAATTTCTAATAACTATTTCACTTTGTCATTATGGGGTATTGTGTGTAAATGAATGAGGACATTTTTGTACTTAATCCATTTTAGAATAAGGCTGTAACATAACAAAATGTGGAAAAAGTCAACCGGTCTGAATACTTTCCGAATGCACCGTATACAGTGCCTTTAAGTGGTGTAAAGTACTTTAATTAATGAATAAAGTACTAAGTCGTTTTTTGGGGGTATATGTACTTTAATTTACTATTTATATTTTTGACAACTTTAATTTTACTTCACTACATTCCTAATGAAATTAATGTACTTTTTACTCCAGACATTTTCCTTGACACCCAAAAGTACTCATTTTGAATGCTTAGCAGGGCAGGACTATGGTCTAATTCACACACTTATCAAGAGAACATCCATGGTCCTCCTTACAGCCTCTGATCTGTCGGACTCACTAAACACATACAGTACTTTGTTTGTAAATTATGTGTTGGAGAGTGTCCCTGGTTATCTGTGAATTTAAAAAAAAAACTAAAAAGTGTGGTCGTGTGCTTTGCTTAATATAAGGAATTTGAAATGATTTATACTTGTACTTTTACTTTTGATACTTAAGTATATTTAAAGCCAAATACTTTGATATTTTACTGGTTGACTTTTACTTGAGTTATTTTCTATTAAGGTATCTTTACTTTTACTCATGTATAACAATTGGGTACTTTTTCCACCACTGGTGCCTTCAATAAGTATTCACACCCTTTGACTTCTCCTACATTTTTGTTGTGGTACAGCCTGAATTTAAAATGGATTAAATTGTGATTTCCTGTCACTGGCCTACACACCATAATGTCAAAGTGGATGTTTTTGAAAATGTGATAAATTAATTAAAAATGAAAAGGTCAATAAGTATCCAACCCCTTTGTTATAGCAAGCCTAAATTATTTCAAGAGTAAAAATATGCTGAGCAAGTCACATAACAAGTTGCATGGAATCCCTCTGTGCGCAATAAGAGTTTGACATGATTTTCAGTTTGCTCTAGCCACCTAGCTAACGTTAGCCACAACAAATTGGAATTCGGAACATACTGTATCATACAAAATGGATAAGACATCCACAAAGGAATACATAGCATACGATACTCATTTGAATGTCCCAGATTTTTGTTTACCAAGTTTTGTCTGTGTCCAGGTCAGAGTAACAAGAACAATCCATTCTGTGGATCAATCAATTTTGCTGATCATAAGGATTTTGCAATAATTGTTCATCATAATGTAGGGTGACGGGATTGAGAGCAATATAACTGTAGCCAGAAGTTACACTTCAGCCCCATCCACTGGATCTATCGGTAAATTACATTGTGAATGATTTGGACATAAACTGGGGTCTGAGCCAAAATAAGATACCTTCCATTTCATCTCAGTTAACACATTCTTCAATAATTAATGTTAATTTGTCAATCAGCTACTGATACATGATATGGGCTCTGATTACCTTGTTCAAGTCAAAAGAAGAAAAAACAGCACAAAGTCTGTATCTACCAGTCCACCTTGGCATCTGGCTTCAATCAATTGCAGTGTTGGGCAGTTCACATTCACTAGTTGTGACAGCAGCAATCTCTGAGAAACAACACAGGAGGCTATTCCAAGAGTCATTCTATGTGACTGGAGAGTATAGCACCAAACACATTACACTGCATTAACTTCCTTGAAAGTGATAGGAGTTGGCCTTGTCCCAAAGGGAACTTTTATTTGGGCTTTATACTGGTTGTTTAAGCTAAAGGGCCAAGTACGGTTCTTTCTCTTGACGTCCTCTGAACCGTCTCATTTGTCTCCATTTGAATGTATTACTGGATTGTGCACAACTGAAGAAGAGGTCATTGTAAATGTTGAGTCTCTATGGATTTGTGAGTGTAAAAGATTGGGGTACATATGTTTGATGTCCTTATCTAGACACGACCACAATACAATGATAGTTAGGCCTATTTCTACTTAGATTTTAAAAAGCATTGTGTTTTGACCAGTTTCACTCAGGGCTCCATTTGAGTAATCTTTCTTCTTACATGCCATTACATATTGTATGTTTTTGTGAAATTACTTTTAAAGGGATATATCCTTTAAACATTTTCGAAAAAGCTTTGACTTATTAAAAAACACCATGTTTGAATTGTGAGAAGCACTGCCATGTTTGAAATGTGAGAAGCACTGTCTGTCTTAGCCTTTTATCCAGAAACAAACCTTAAGTATGTCTCAGTTCTTAAATGCTTCAACCAAAAGAAAATATTGAGATCTGCTTGAGTAGCCTCAAATGCAAGGCTATTTGGAGGATTTACGGCACTCAATTGCTTTGTAAACCAAAAGGAAATATCCATACCTAAGGTTCCTAAGCTTCTTGAAAGCAGAATCACATTAGTGGGAACCAAGACTGTTCTCAGGGCAGGACTGATTATAGCTAGATATTTTTGAGTCACATCTGGGACCATTTTAGCTCCCCCTAACCTTAATCTAGTTCTCGTAACCTGCTGCATAAATGGTGCTTGACTGAGCAGAAATGCACCTAATCCAATGGTGTTATTGAAGTTCATAAAGGAAACCACATGCTGGTCTTGAAGATAAGTGTTTGAATTTTGTCTTTGGATAAGTCATTTTTGCTTAAATACTATTTTATATTCAACTCATGTTTCTCATTTTTCTATTCTAACTTTTCCACTAACTATAGTTTTAGTGTCATACAAAGTCTGAGTGTAACTACCATTATCTTGGTGCCCCTGTTTAGCCATTTTAGAAAAATTAATATATATATATATATAATCATATATATATTAATTTTTCTAAAATGGCTAGCCTCCGTAAAAAAACAAACAAAAAAATATGATAGGCAAAATAATATATTATAAAATTATTATATATATATATATATATATATATATATATATATATATAATAATTTTATAATATATTATTTTGCCTATATATATATATATATATATATATATATATATATATATATATATATATATATATATAATAATTTTATAATATATTTTTTTGCCTATCATGTTTTTGGGTTGTTTGGTTTTTTTCGGAGGCTATAGTGCATTCCCAAACTACATTGATAAAAAAAAAGATAAATAAGCGGTTTTCTCTTTGCAAGTGCTTTTTGTTTTTTGTTTTAATGAAAGCTAGAAATTTGCCAACATTTGGCAATACAGCAATGGACATTTGACGGAGCTGAAAATGTTGACTTTCAAGCTAGGTAATGTGTCAAATACACATTGTTCACCAATGTTTATACTCATGTAACTTTTTTCTTCACACATATCAGAATCAAAGATAAAAATGGAGTTTGTTTTCAATTAAATAATTTTGAATTCGTAAGTTGTCAAAATGCCATAAATTATTCTCTGTAGTTCTGTAGAGTCGGCCATGAACTTTAAATAAACAAGGAGTTATAACAATCATTTTTGCAATTACCCCCACAATTAGGATTGTTGGCATTGTTTGACATACACATTTTGAAAAGTGTCTACCATCCTTTACCATCATTCTCACTTCATCTTCCCTAAATAGCTACATACTTTCTTGTGGGAATAATTCAATAATCAATGCTTTGTTTAATTGCATTTTGATTCCTATGAAGGCAGATCTGTTGTGCTCTACGCTTATTCCAATGCCAGCCGTTTAAAGAAACATTTTTTCTTCTGGTCAGGCAGCTGCCATCGCTGTTTACCTAGCAGGCGCCTTACCCCATTTGCTTCCTTTGAAACACTGCTGGTCTTTTATCTGACCTTTCATCACTACCCATGAACATCTTCATTGAGCATGTGTTACAAAGTCAGGTCTCTTGACAAATCTCTTTACCATCTGTTTCAGATTTAGTAGTTTTACTCCATATGGAACCAGCTGACTTTGGTGTTACATAGAAATTGCCATCCAAGCTATATTTAATCATCTCAATAGTGGCTAATCATAGAACTCTTATTAGTCCCTATGGTGATGAAACAAATTGGGAGGATCTGCCATGCTTTAAATAGAAACATAAACGATTTGCAAAAGAAAAAGTGTAGTTAATGATCTCTTTCAACAGTTTCGCTTAATACGAGCTGAATCCTATCATGGTTTTTCTCTTGTGCTATTATCACCCATCATCTCACCTGTGATCCCATGATATTTACATGTGAAGTTGTAAAACTAAGTGTAATGAAAGCTGTACGCCAACACCTCAATAACCTGTGGCTTTAAGAGACCACATTTAAATGTGTCACGATCGTTGTAAGAAGCGGACCAAAGCGCAGCGTGGTGTGAATGCATCATTTTAATGAATGACGAAAACACAAAGTAAACTGAACAAAACAATAAATGAAAAACGGCCGTGAAGCTATATACCAAATGTGCTGACACAAGCAACTAACATAGACAATCACCCACAACGACAAAACAGGCTACCTAAATATGGTTCCCAAGCAGAGACAACGACTAACACCTGCCTGAGAACCATATCAGGCCAAACACAGAAAAAGACAAACTAGACATACAACATGGAATGCCCACTCAGATCACACCCTGACCAAACAAAACCTATAAACATACAAAGCAAACTATGGTCAGGTTGTGACAGTACCCCCCCCCCCAAGGTGCGGACTCCGGCCGAAAAACATGAACCTATAGGGGAGGGTCTGTGTGGGCATCTGTCCGCGGTGGCGGCTCTGGACGTGGACCCCACTCCAACATAGTCTTAGTCCGCTTCTGTGGCCTCCTAGGACGGCGACCCTTGCCACCAACTTTGGACTGGCAACCCTACTAAAGGGCCACACTGGACTGAGGGACAGCTCGGGACTCAAGGGCAGTTCGGGACTGGCTGGCTGCTCTGGCAGCTCCTGGCTGGCGGCTCCTGTCTGGCTGGCGGCTCTGGGCAGACGGGCAGCTCTAGCAGCGCTGGGCAGCTCTAGCAGCGCAGGGCAGACGGGCGGCTCTAGCAGCGCAGGGCAGACGGGCGGCTCTAGCAGCGCTGGGCAGACGGGCGGCTCTAGCAGCGCTGGGCAGACGGGCGGCTCTAGCAGCGCTGGGCAGACGGGCGGCTCTAGCAGCGCTGGGCAGACGGGCGGCTCTAGCAGCGCTGGGCAGACGGGCGGCTCTAGCAGCGCTGGGCAGACGGGCGGCTCTAGCAGCGCTGGGCAGACGGGCGGCTCTAGCAGCGCTGGGCAGACGGGCGGCTCTAGCAGCGCTGGGCAGACGGGAGACTCTAGCAGCGCTGGGCAGACGGGAGACTCTAGCAGCGCTGGGCAGACGGGAGACTCTAGCAGCGCTGGGCAGACGGGAGACTCTAGCAGCGCTGGGCAGACGGGAGACTCTAGCAGCGCTGGGCAGACGGGAGACTCTAGCAGCGCTGGGCAGACGGGAGACTCTAGCAGCGCTGGGCAGACGGGAGACTCTAGCAGCGCTGGGCAGACGGGAGACTCTAGCAGCGCTGGGCAGACGGGAGACTCTAGCAGCGCTGGGCAGACGGGAGACTCTAGCAGCGCTGGGCAGACGGGAGACTCTAGCAGCGCTGGGCAGACGGGAGACTCTAGCAGCGCTGGGCAGACGGGAGACTCTAGCAGCGCTGGGCAGACGGGAGACTCTAGCAGCGCTGGGCAGACGGGAGACTCTAGCAGCGCTGGGCAGACGGGAGACTCGCAGCGCTGGAGAGGAGGAAGGCTCTGGCAGCACTGGAGAGGAGGAAGCACCTGTAGGCAGAAGACGGAGAGACAGCCTGGTGCGGGGGGCTGCCACCGGAGGGCTGGTGCGTGGAGGTGGCACTGGATAGACGGACCGTGCAGGCGCACTGGAGCTCTTGAGCCTGCCCAACCTTACCTGGTTGCATGCTCCCACAAGTTATATTTGCATTATTGTTTATACCCTGATGAAAACAGCTCGTCTGTCGAAACGTTGGACATAAATATTTTTGCATCTGAGCTCCTAGTGTGCGGCTCTCCTTTATTTTTTTAGTGTTCCACTCCGCTAGCCAACACCTCGCCTAAATAGGTATGCGTTTCTTTCCCCTCTAGAATATTTGCATTATTTAGCATAATTAATGAATCATTAACTTTTTGTTTAATTCATGTGACCGACCAATACTGTTTCATAACACGTGACAGACCAACACTTCACAAGGCTTCTTCTCTCTAAGCTGAGACCTTGAAACTGAGATATCTTTCTTTTGTTCTCAAACCACGGTCTTGGCTTACTGCCAAATTGCAGCTACTGATAGTGAGGATTTGTACAGTCAGCCACTTGCATGAACACATACATTTGTTATTAGAACAGCACATGAATAGAAGACAGAAATTAGTAATAATAAAAGCACAAACAAATTCCCATTATATAATCATTACATTTTAATGTAAGCATTTAGATTTGAGCTTCTATATCAAAATATTTTATACTCTATTAAAGTAATGGAAATTAACACTGAAAAAAACAGACACTTCATCATTTCAAACCCTTCATTCTGGGATGTACAATCAAATTAGTATGGTAATGCTATTATCATAATAAAGGTTACACTATCAAAAATGTATAAAAAAATGCACACACATACACAACGGATCTGTAGATTCAGAAGTCAAAAAATCTCTCAATTTGAACCACTGTTTCCATATTTCTTACCACAATCCCCAAATCAAATCAAATGTTATTGGTCACATACACATTGTTGGCAGATGTTAATGTGAATGCTTGTGCTTCTAGTTCCAACAGTGTAGTAATATCTAACAAGTAATCTAACACATTCACAACGACTACCTTATACACACAAACGTAAGGGGATAGAATAAGAATATGCAAATTTCAATATATGGATGCACAATAGCCCTTGCGGCATAGGCAAGATGCAATAGATGGTATAAAATAAAGTATATACATATGAGATGAGTAATGTAGGATATGTAAACATCATTAAAGTGGCATTATTTAAAGTGACTTGTGATACCTTTATTAAATCTATTTATTAAAGTGGCCAGTCATTTGTATCTGTATGTTGGCAGCAGCCTCTCTATGTTAATGATGGCTGTTTAATCGGGTTTCATTGACCTATATTTTTCACTAACTGTCCCTGGGACATCAACGAGTCAAAATATAAAACCCAGTGTTTTAACAATTCTGCTAAGACCTTCAAAAGGTTGGTGCTGGCTCATCAGCTCAGTGTTCCACATGGGGCGGCAGGGTAGCCTAGGGCCAGGAGCGTTGGACTAGTAACCGGAAGGTTGCAAGTTCAAATCCCCAAGCTGACAAGGTACAAATCTGTCGTTCTGTCCCTGAACAGGCAGTTAACCCACTGTTCCTAGGCTCTCATTGAAAATATGAATTTGTTCTTAACTGACTTGCCTAGTTAAATAAAGTTTAAAAAAATAAAAATAATGTAAACAGGTCAAGGGTTTAGATGACCTTACCCTCAACTTGTTAAAAGAAAACAACCTTCAATCATTCCTCATTGTCTGTATCTAAAGGGGGAAATGGGGGCTCATCCAGAGTTGGCGTCTAACTGTATCACCATTCTCTGGAGGAGTAGAAAACAAGATAACTGCTTAAAGCTTATCAGCCAGAGAGGCACATATCGCCTTACAGCAGGTTAATTACGTTTCACAGGGAAGAGAAAGAAAACACGTTATAACAGTTTTACACCAACCTTGCTAAGAATGAGATTGTTGCAAGGTTAGCCAAGCTCTCCTCCTTTTGTAGGGCACAGCTCTGTCTCTAGAAGCCTTGCCTTTTCATAATTATAACTATTGATATACTATTATCCAACCCAAATTTAGAATGACAGTCCTTAGTGCTTCACGTTGGTTCTATAACTTTAATTTAAGACCCTCACTTTTCTCACCACTTGTAGTAATGACAGATTTGTATCTCAATGCATTCTTAGTCTAAATGACTATACATTTTGCAGTGTGCAGACCTCCACAATCAACCTGATACCCCAAATAAACAATTTTGGACAAGCCTAAATAAATTATGGCACGATTGACCACCCCCTTCATGGCACTCATTCTTCTTTCCTGGCGTTTCATGTTCTTCTTCAGACAGTGTTTCAGTTCGTCCTTTTAATGGCACATGTTCAAAGTGGATGGCCCTTGATAATGTCTCTCACCTGAGCCCCCACTATCCTCTACAGTCATTATGTCTTTGTCCATTTTCCTAACACTACCCCAGCAGCATGAGAGAAGTTTGGACTGGATCTCTCTCCATGCTCACTCCACATGCATCCATGTCGCACTCCTGAGAGAAAAAGCAACTGCTACAACTGCTGTATACAGGTTGCTGGCTCGGACTCAGGGCTTACGGTAGAAGTGGTGAAGGCCCATACTGAACGCCATTTTTGCCATTTTCAGCCAGTTAGAGGGGGTGTTGAGGTTCACACTGTTCATCGGCCAAATGATCTTCTATGCATCTACAGCATATGGAGGCTTAAATACCCTGACGTACTGAGATATACATGGCAGATAATAGCATGAGGTGTTATTTTAGGCATTGATGAGAAGTGTCTACGTGGTCGGGAAACCACTGAGAATAGCATAAGGTGCACTAGATGCTATTCTGTATGTATGGGAAGTGGCATAAGACTATAGAGTATATCGGAAACTATGGCATTTACGACTACATAGAGAGACACGAGACTATAGATACTGTAGAGAGTATAGATACTGTAGAGACTATGGACTACATAGACTAATGAGACTATAGACGCAGAGACTATAGATACTGTAGAGAGCATAGATACTGTACCGACTATGGTAACTATCGAGACTATAGAGGAACCGCAGAAGACACATACGTATGCGTAAGATGTAACGACGAGTAATAAGGGAGATTACTGTGTGTGTTTGGGCATAGTACTAGGCGAATGTGGATGAGAGTATTGTGTGCTTGACAAATTAACTGAACAGGGGATTACCCCAGTGTGAAGCTGATTGATTGAAATGTGGGTGTTAAGCTCATAGGAAATTGGATATTGATTGATTGATTGATTGAATTGTGGATAATAAGAGGATTGAAATTGAGCTTTTAAGTATGATGTGAATGAGAGCTGCCAGGGACTAGCTCACGTGTGAAAGAGGTGAGTGAATGCGCCAACCAGTTCTGGGAGCTTTCTGGGAGTTTTTCGATTTGTAACGTTATCTAGGGCTCTGTTCAACACCGCCGTTGGATCTACAGGTAGAGTTTGATGTATAACGTTATTATGTAAGGAGACATGAACGTTACTAGAGATAAATAGTTGTACATGATATTTGCATAATGGGTTATTATGATGATCTGTTGAAGTAAGAATAGAAAAATAATAATAATATACAACACCCACACGTAGACGTACATAAGGGGAGTAAAGAGTATTCTGTACAGAGTGGTCCCTTGATGGATCATTTGTATAATAAGGTTAAAGCATTGTACCGGACTTGACTTACTACTAACCATTAGAACTAATGAACTCTTAGAAGATTTCCTCCACCCTGGTAATGCATTGACATAAGCCCCATACCCTGTTAATTAGAACTAATGAATGTTGAACATGATTACAATTTATTGTACTCGCGATGGAGTATTCGTTGATAGCCCAAATGATGACGTTCTAAACCAATTTATGAGTAGGCAAAATGGACACTGCATCTGTTTCCCTGCTATCTCAGGTGCTAGTCTTATTATGGACCAAGTGTGACATCTACTCTACTGGGGACTGAGACAGTGCCAACCCAGTTAATACATACTGATCCCTCCAGAGCATTACATATGAATCTTAAAATAGAGATTTAATAAATATTGAAGCAGAAAGTGAATAGCCAACAGAGATTGGTAATAACAATATAGAGTCATTTTTGAAGGTATACTAAAATGAAATCAATGCCTTCCAATATGGAGAAATGTATCATGTTTGTTTTGTTTTAACCCTTGCAATAGGGGAAAAAAACTCAATGTGGTTTGAGAGTGATCTGTGTGTTTAAGTAGTAGTGATGAGGTATTCATACTGGGAAGAAGGGAGTCCTAGTTGAAGGAAATATATTGTGGAGACTAGTGAAAGTAACAAAGAATGGTAATTGGCTTTTAGATAGAAATCCAATAATTCAATATTTTACTAATTTGAAGGAGTAAAGCAGAGGGATTGAGCATTGGGACTGATTTTAAATTAGAGGCTGGTCACCTACTCTCATGTTTAAGTAGTCTGTTGTATGGGTTAGAGATATCGTACCTGTGGATCAATAGATAGCCGCCAGTACTCACTGAACTCAAACAAACAGGCTGTAAGAGACACAGAGGGGAAATTAGGGACAGTTTGTACATAATTGTATGTTAATGAAACAGGTAAAAAAAAAGATTAAGATTACAAGAGAAGTGTTTACTTTAGAAGGTGCCCAATTCAGCAATCACGGGACACCTTATCATCTGATACTGTATATATATATATAATTTTTTTATATATATTTTTTTATGGTTAAATATAATACAAATCGAGGTGAGCGTGATGGAAATGCAGAATGCATGATCTCCTTCTGTTCTGTGGGTGGCTGTGTGTACTTTCAAAGAATGGGTCCCGGTCTCTCCGGAGCTATGGGATGACAACTCAACTTGGGATGAGGAAGGGTTTTAGCGGGTGGAATAGTGGGGACCAATTGGAGGTTTACTTAGTAGCAATGCAAATATCATGGTGCAGCTATATAGACACTCATTCATAATGTTACTTTTTAAATGGTATGTTTACAAACATATATTTTGATAAATAGAATTGAAACTTGTGTCTCATTAAGGTAAGTGGTGAAATAAGTATAGCCAGTTGTAATTGTAATGGCCTAGCAGATAATAAGAAAAGATGATCAATATTTACCTGGCTAAAAGAGAAGGAATATAATGTCTATCGTTTACAGGAAACTCATTCAATTTTGGATGAAGTTTTGTGGAAAAAAGGACTGGGGGGTTGAAATATATTTCTCCCATGGGCAAAGAAATTCAAAAGGGGTGATGATATTAACGGTAATTTTGATCCAAATGTGCAAATTATCCAAACAGATCATCAAGGTAGATGGATAATTGAAATATGTTATTGGGCAACAAACAGATATGACTTATTAACCTATACGGTCCAAATAATGATGATCTTTGAAAATATAAGAATTTGTCAACTCTACAAGCAACACTGGATTATATTATTATGGTTTGGGGATTGTAATATGGTTTTAAATACCTCTATGTGTCATAAAGGAAATCACACTACAAAACTAATCACCCTCAGGCACTTGAGGAAATCATGAATGTCATGGATATATTGGAATTAGTGGATACAGTTGAAGTCAGAAGTTTACATACACCTTAGCAAGATTTGTTTTGTGTTGTTATCCAGATTGAAGGTTATTACCCACCAGATCGTGTAGTGCTAATATTTAGTATATTTAATATTACGTTTTATCTTGAGATGGTCTACATAGCTGTGTTCAGTCCATCTATTCCATACAGCTTTTTTAATAATGTCACAAAATGATAACCAATATTACAATTGTTTTCCATAGTTCTCCACTGAATACCTTCTGAATGCACTGTACACATCCATATACTGTACATACTTAAGTACGTGCACATGCATACTGTACATACATATACACCCACAGGACAAAATAACTATGCAACTAAAGAAAATAATATAATGTTAAAAATCATTCAATTACCATATGTTTGGTTGCTTTGAGTCTAATGAGTCTTGTGTCTACACAATATTGTTTACCAGGAGTGGTTTCCATCTTTTTTCACATGCATCTCTTTGCAGCTTTATTTTCTGGGTTATCTTTTCCATCAAGGGAACATTTTAATTACACTGCTCAAAAAAAATAAACACTTAAACAACACAATGTAACTCCAAGTCAATCACACTTCTGTGAAATCGAAGGATTTCAGGAAGCAACACTGATTGACAATAAATGTCATATGCTGTTGTGCAAATGGAATAGACAACAGGTGGAAATTATAGGCATTTAGCAAGACACCCCCAATAAAGGAGTGGTTCTGCAGGTGGGGACCACAGACCACTTCTCAGTTCCTATGCTTCCTGGCTGATGTTTTGGTCACTTTTGAATGCTGGCGGTGCTTTCACTCTTGAGGTAGCATGAGACGGAGTCTACAACCCACACAAGTGGCTCAGGTAGTGCAGCTCATCCAGGATGGGACATCAATGCGAGATGTGGCAAGAAGGTTTGCTGTGTCTGTCAATGTAGTGTCCAGAGCATGGAGGCGCTACCAGGAGACAGGCCAGTACATCAGGAGACGTGGAGGAGCCGTAGGAGGGCAACAACCCAGCAGCAGGACCGCTACCTCCGCCTTTGTGCAAGGAGGAGCAGGAGGAGCACTGCCAGAGCCCTGCAAAATGAACTCCAGCAGGCCACAAATGTGCATGTGTCTGCTCAATTGGTCAGAAACAGACTCCATGAGGGTGGTATGAGGGCCCGACATCCACAGGTGGGGGTTGTGCTTTACAGCCAAACACCGTGCAGGACGTTTGGCATTTGCGAGAGAATACCAAGATTGGCAAATTCGCCACTGGCGCCCTGTGCTCTTCACAGATGAAAGCATGTTCACACTGAGCACATGTGACAGACGTGACAGTCTGGAGATGCCGTGGAGAACGTTCTGCTGCCTGCAACATCCTCCAGCATGACCAGTTTGGCGGTGGGTCAGTCATGGTGTGGGGTGGCATTTCTTTGGGGGGCCGCACAGCCCTCCATGTGCTCGCCAGAGGTAGCCTGACTGCCATTAGGTATGGAGATGAGATCCTCAGACCCCTTGTGAGACCATATGCTGGTGCGGTTGGCCCTGGGTTCCTCCTAATGCAAGACAATGCTAGACCTCATGTGGCTGGAGTGTGTCAGCAGTTCCTGCAAGAGGTAGGCATTGATGCTATGGACTGGCCTGCCCGGTCCCCAGACCTGAATCCAATTGAGCACATCTGGGACATCATGTCTCGCTCCATCCACCAACGCCACGTTGCACCACAGACTGTCCAGGAGTTGGCGGATACTTTAGTCTGGGAGGAGATCCCTCAGGAGACCATCCGCCACCTCATCAGGAGCATGCCCAGGCATTGTAGGGAGGTCATACAGGCACGTGGAGGCCACACACACTACTGAACCTCATTTTGACTTGTTTTAAGGACATTACATCAAAGTTGGATCAGTCTGTAGTGTGGTTTTCCACTTTAATTTTGAGTGTGACTCCAAATCCAGACCTCCATGGGTTGATACATTTGATTTCCATTGATCATTTTTGTGTGATTTTGTTGTCAGCACATTCAACTATGTAAAGTATTTAATAAGAATATTTCATTCATTCAGATCTAGGATGTGTTATTTTAGTGTTCCCTTTATTTTTTTGAGCAGTGTATTTACAAAGTTAACAACATCCTTCCAGAATTTCAACACCCCAAAACAAGTAGATAGTTTGCGGATAATTCCCCACATTTTATCCAGCATTCATAGTTTTTATTGGTCTTATCTTCAACATTTTGTCTGGAGTTAGAAATTATGATTTTCTATTGAATACTCTTTCAAAAATGCTTGAGTGGGTAATGGTATGATCATTCTTTTTTTCTTTTAAAAAATTTGACCCCTTTTTCTCCCCAATTTCATGGTATCCAATTGTTTTAGTAGCTACTATCTTGTCTCATCGATGAGACAAGGACATCCCTACTGACCAAGACCTCCGTAACCCGGACGACGCTAGGCCAATTGTGCATCGCCCCACGGACCTCCCGGTCGCGGCCGGTTACGACAGAGCCTGGGTGCGAATTCAGAGTCTCTGATGGCACAGCTGGCGCTGCAGTACAGCGCCCTTAACCACTGCGCCACCCGGGAGGCCGGTATGAGCCTTCTTACAGATCCAAGCCCAAGTTTCATTTTCAATATTCTCCCCAAGTTCAGATTCCCATTTTGCACTTAGTTTGCAGAGTATTGCTCTGTGTCATGACAGCAATAGATTGGTATAGCTTTGTAATTTGTTTACTACCAGTAACTGTGATGCTCATTCTACACAACTGACATTGGTGAAAAGTGTGGAGAACATCATTACAATGCCTGACAAAGGGCATGTGTGATTGACGAAGTTATATATCCTTTTTGCCAGTGCTCTTTAATGTTGATCAATAACACAGCAAAAGTAACACTACTCTATCTTTCTCCACAAGATACCTTGTAACAATCATGGTATGACTTGCAATGTTCAAGGACAAACCAGTGAATAACATACCAGTGAAAATGTCATTTTCCATATGAATAACGTAAAAGAGGACACACTACTGGGGTTCATTCCTCAAGGTTAGACTTGTTTGGTTACTTTCCTCGTGCAGCCTGCCTGTGCTTTGGTCTTGTTTTGTATGAGATGACAACATAAAATTCTATCCACTGTTTTCAACTCCAGCAAAATGTTGTATCTTGTTCTGGGCTAAATTAACCCAGGTGGATTGGGTGAATTAATTTAATCACAGCTTCAGATGCGCTACACCAGATCTGTGCCATGCAGTGATCTCCCAGCCAGGATATAACAAGACATTCATTACATGACAACATTCACTCAACTCAAATTAATCATCAACCTGTTTTTAAATGGGAGAATTTGTGTGTGAAATCAGCTGTTAATTGGTCAATTCTGAGGACTCCTGGGAGGTTTAGGCCTATGACCAGGGTGGAATTCAAACAAAATAAAAGGCAGGTGTAAGTTCAGGATGCTTTGATCGTTGAAAACTTGACTTGGTTTGAAGTTTGAAAAGCACAAAACAAGATACATGAGGCATTTCAATATAGCCTCTTAAAATTGATGACTTACAACACTGTCCATGAGATAGCTTAAAACAACTAGGAAGAAGTGGAATAATTTAAGTATGAAGAAAAACAGTAATGTTCTTGCTGACACAAGCACATTAATTACCCTATATTTTATACCATTTTAAGGAATGAGAATTGTTCCCCTGAATTGATAAGCTATTGTGAAAGACCAAATAAGTTAAACAGATGTGTGGGAAATGTGACCGGAGCCTAAATTTGGTCCTATTTTAATTATTGTCCATTGAGATACATTAAATATAGCAACAAAAGTTGGTTTTGTTTCATTCAGGGCCCTATGAAATGGTGTTGTTTTGAAGAAGATTTCCTGCAATTCTATGTAGTGTAACATGACTCATGTAACATGACTTTTGGGTAAGCTATTTCATTATCATTTCCCATAATGTTTAATATAATATGGCTTATGGAAAATACAGTCTAGACTATTTTCACAAATGTTATTTTTAACAAATATGTTAAAAAATTTAATTTATATGAACTGTCGTGTCTTTGGCTATGCTGGATTAAGTGATATGACATGCTATTCTATAAATAATTTCTCCATAATTAATATTACCTGATTGAGCTAATCATGTAAATGTAATTAACTAGAGAGTCGGGCACCACAAAATAATATTTATAGAACTGTTATCTTCCGAATAAACTCTTAAAGACCTAGTAATATTTTACATCAATAGCATGTAAATAGCTATATATATATATAAATAGCAGTCAATATTAATCGTCATCTTAATTCAGTCTCATCTGAAAGTTGTAAATTCTTGGTTACCTGCACGAACCCTGGCTAACAAGTTGAATCAGCAATACAAAATTTGGTTTAATAATTGTTTTACTAAATAGCTAACTAATCACACAGAATTACACATACACATATTTAAATCATAACTTGATTACAAATAACGTCATAAAGGAAAAAGTCCCTAGCGGGCGGAACAGATATGACAGCTTGTTACACAAAAGAAAAGGGCTGGGTTTGAGTGAAAGAACGGGAAGACTGAGGAACAAAGGGCGAAGCTGTGCTATCGTAAATACAGTATCTTATGCATTCTAAATTACCGCCCATTTGGAAAAGGAAAATGCAATAAATATTTACTCTGAGCTGCACTGGTTGGTGGTAGATGGAAGGACGTGTTGTCCAACCGAGTCCTTTGAAGAATGTGTGCTGGTAAATTGAATACGTTGTAGTTGTGTGGTAGATGGGATACTCTGTCTGTTCCTTCCTAATCCTCGTTTGCAGCGGCTGTTGCTAACTCAATGGCTAGGAGGTATCAATTCTGTAGTGAATATGAGTTCAAATTTCATACCATTAGCAACCAAAGCTCACGCTGATGTTCTGTAGTTATTATCTGAACCATTCTGACATCGGACCGTCGTCCTCACATCCTCGGAACAGGAGGTTATATTGTCGCCAAGGCTTTATATAGAAGGGAGAGGAGGGCGTGTTTGAAAAGTTGTATAGCCTATGTCCCTTCACAGGGGCAGGCCACTAATTGAGCAGAGCCCTATCTTATGAAAACCCAAATCTTACATTTTAGAAGCTAAAATCACATTTCATCCCATCATGAATAATTTCATATTCAAACATTTAAATTAAACAATTCCATGTGAATCTGATAACTCTGATGTGTAGACTTTCCACTGTAGAGTTTATGTCATCTTATCATTTATAAGAATGTCTCAGATGACAACCGAACTGACATCATATTCATTAAGTACGACCGCATATGTTCAATTGGTCAGGTTACCAGAATATAGTTCATTTCCCCCTACCTTCTGATGTTCCCAAAATCTCTATGTTAACCAAGGGTTTTGCAAATGTAACATCAGTAGGGTAGAGAGAGGAAAAAGGGGGAAAGAGGTATTTATGACTGTCATAAACCTATCCCCAGGCCAACGTCATGACAGAACCATCAAGTATCAATTTACTTAAACATCTTTATGTTGCACAGAATGTGATTAGCTCAATTTATAGGAAGAGTAAAACAGATTACTTCTGTAAGGATGAGAATTGGATGTGCATGATTGATTAGAAATGCCTTACGTGTCTATAGATTCTTGTCACCTGAACTTACTTAGATGGCGGTTGAGCTCCGTATATTGTCTCGGGTCCAAGTCGTATCATTCATATAGCTGATGTTCCACTCTCTGAACCCTCCAAATGGCACATTACACTACCAAAGTATTTTTACTCCTTGACATTAGAAGGTCACTCTAAACAAATATCCACATGTGTATCGGAGTCGTGTGTTGTGGAATTTATAGCTTGTTTCGAGCCTAATAATTGGGATCAATATTTGCCCTTTTCAATTCGAGCACTGAACTTTGTACATTTTTATTTCAATGACTTATTGCTAGTCTAATAAAGAGGTGAACATGTGAGATCTATTTCAGATTAGTTTTGGCACATGATGAGTGCAGTAAACATGAGCTGTGTTCGAATACTCATACTAACTACAGAAAAAGGAGGACTGAGCAGGCCCCCCATTGTCATCGACGGGGCTGTAGTTGAGCAGGTTGAGAGCTTCAAGTTCCTTGGCGTCCACATCACCAACAAACTAACATGGACCACGCACACCAAGACAGTTGTGAAGAGGGCACGACAAAACCGTGTCCCCCTCAGGAGACTGAAAAGATATGGCATGGGTCCTCAGATCCCCAAAAGGTTTTACAGCTGCACCATCGAGAGCATCCTGACGGGTTGCATCACTGCCTGTTATGGCAACTGCTCGGCCTCCAACCGCATGGCACTACAGAGGGTAGTGCGTACGGCCCAGTACATCACCGGGGCCAACTATCATTCCATGCATGACCTCTATACCAGGCTGTGTCAGAGGAAGGTGTTGGTTCCGTTTTTCTGTGCTCCGTTTTATTTATTTATCTTATATTCTGGGGATGAGAGGGCAGCATTTTCACTTTTGGATAAATAGGGTTCCCAAATTCAACTTCCTGCTACTCATCCCCAGAATATAAGATACGCATATTATTAGTAGATTTGGATAGAAAACACTCAGAAGTTTCTAAAACTGTTTGAATCGTGTCTGTGAGTATAACAGAATTAACGTAGCAGGCAAAACCCAGAGGACAAACCATTCAGAGTTTTTTTTGTTGGGGTCACTGTCTATTCAATGAGATTTAATTTTGAAACTAGATTTCCAAGGGACTTGTTTGCAGTTCCTACCGCTTCCACTGGATGTCACCAGTCTTTAGAAATTGGTTGAGGTTATTCCTTTGTGTGAAGAAGTACGGCCATCTTGAATGAAGTGTACTTTTTGAGAGAGGTGCATGATTCGAAAAGTAGCGTCAGTTTGCTGTCTTCCTGTATTGAACACAGATAGTCCCGTCTTCTATTTGATCTATTATTAACGTTTAAAAATACCTAAAGTTGTATTACAAAAGTAGTTTGAAATGTTTTGACAAAGTCTACAGGTTACTTTTGAGATATTTTGTAGTGATGTTGCGCAAATCGGAAGCTGTGTTTTTCTGGATCAAAAGCGCCAAATAAATGGACATTTTGGATATATATCGACGGAATTAATCGAACAAAAGGACCATTTGTGTGCAAACAAAAGAAGCTCGTCAAAGGTAAGGCATGAGTTATATTTAATTTCTGAGCTTTGTGTTGCACCTGCAGGGTTGAAATATGCTACTCTTTGTTTACTGTTGTGCTATTATCAGATAATAGCATCTTATGCTTTCACCGAAAAGCCTTTTTGAAATCTGACATGTTGGCTGGATTCACAACGAGTGTAGCTTTAATTTGGTATCTTACATGTGTGATTTAATGAAAGTTTGATTTTTATAGTATTGTATTTGAATTTGGCGCTCTGCATTTTCCCTGGCTATTGGCCAAGTGGGACGCAAGCATCCCGCCTATCTCAGAGAGGTTTACTAAACAAATAAGGAACACTGAAAATGTGAATTATAAGTCATAACCATTTTAATCAAAACACAGCTGTAGACAGAAGTCAAAGATCAAACATCACACATACAACTGATGTCTCTCCTGAGTTCTGCAAAATAGGAAAAGTCCCAGTTATTTTATTAAGCCCGAAGTCCATCCCTAGTGATGTCATTGCATACGTCATTACCTTCTACTCATCAGACCAACCCCATGCATACACAGCTATACAAACTTGCAAGAGATACAATAGTTCCAGTGTTTTACAAGGGCTCAGTAGTAAATGTCCACTCCCCAAGTTGATTTATAGAGGTATGTCTGACTAGTCTCTCATCTCTTTTCACTCCCTGGCAGAGTTCTGTGTCTAATCTCTTTTAGCCTAGAGGTGCCTTCTCACAGACACCCTGCAATAATTCACACATCTCTCAGACCGTTTCTTTATAAGAGGCAGAGACCAGAAAAGACTGTGGAACAAAATGAAACCTTACAATGAACATATATTGTTAATCTGTAGTCTAGGACCCTATAAATATGGGGGAGGAGGTTTCCCATAGCCCCTACCCTTCTATTAATACAAACATAAGCATAATTAATTATTATAATACATCAAACATTTGGTGCAGCCTCTATCATGACCCCAATTTGACCCCATCACTCTCCCCTTTGAGACTCACCAAGAGTCTCACACCATCAATCATAATATTTTCCTCTGAAATCAAACAGATTTGGCAATCCCCCCGATCCATTTGATCCCAGGGATGGCCTGCTAAAAGGAGAAACAACTCCTGATAGGAACCTCAGGAGGTTCTTATCAGCTTCCACCAACACTATCACTCCTGCATGTTCAAGAGCAGTTAGTCATTTTCTTACAAATATAAACAGTAACCAAAATCACCAAACCTCCCACAAGTATAGGAGAAAACAATGAAAACAAAGTCAACATAACTTTCCCCATCACATTTCCAAATTTAGCATTAAACCAGTAACCAATTTTGTCAAACCAGATTTTTCAGATTTTGAGAGAGTTTAACTAAGAGTCAGAGAGGAGCATAACACAATGTTCTGGATAAATAATACCTAGAACATTAGTGTCCTCCTTCCTTCACCAAAAGATCATCTAAATCCAACTCATGGTGGCTGACGACTGTTTTCAGATTTTGGACATCTAATGAGAGTTCGCTAAATACTCAGATCGTTAAATTCATATGGGCCTGTAAAGAGTAGGTTAAATTGCTTTACCCACTTTCCTAGGACAGCCACACCCCAGGTGGGTATGACTGACATACCAAAAATCTCACCCGGGTGTAGGACATGACCATAGGCTTCCTGATTGTCTGGGATGAGTCATTTGGCACGCTTCAGTTCCCCAGAGTTGGTTTAACCTGTCTCATTGAAAAGGTCAGTGACCGGAATTCTTAACAAGTACATTTCTGTTCTCCCCAAATAACAACACCCCCGCCCCCATCCAGGAGGTAAGGTGAGGTACCCCTTGTCACTGCATACCCACATCCATCCAAAAGGTGCTCCCATGCCTTCCTCCATCCTGGAAAGGTTTACACCTGTCAGTCTAACACACTAAAATCCCCTTTAGTATAGCTTCTCCTATCACTGTATTCTTCTCTCAGTTGACCCATATATACACAACAAGCTCTAGTATCTCCCATATCTTCCTTCCCATTATTACAAAGACACAGGGCAGGGGTTGACGTCGGGCTTATGCAGGTTAGTATGGGAACGATGCCCAAGCTTCCATTTCCTAAAAATTCTATCAACGGGTGCCTACTGGGATAATTACACCGCACAGAGTGGGTAGTTCTTACCATGAAGACTGACTCACCTCTCCTGTTTCCTAGTTATAGAACCTGAGTGTGAAATGATGTCTCCTTCTTCTGCTAGTTGGCTAGAGCCTTCTTTTTCATCTTTCTTTCCGGCCGTTTGGTCTGGGCCCTCTGCTTCTGTCCTTTTGCTCGGACATTTGTCCTCCTTCAGATGTTCTCTGTGCCCTGCTCTCCCTCCCTCCCGTCGCTGATCCATGGCTTCCACTCTGGAAGATGTTTGCAGTGGGAGAGATGATGCCAGCCGGACCTCTTTCCAACCCGGATTACAGTTGGTTTTGCCATGGTCACCTGGAAGGGTCCCATCCATCTTGGCTGGTTCCATTTTCTTTAATGGACTTATAGTTTCACATATAGTCTCCTACGCAGATGGTCAGAGCATCTGGATCCTCACCTGGGATTGGTTCTGCTGCTTTCCTAATGTGAGAGTGGAGAAAACTTACAACAGAAGATAGTTCCTTCATGTACTCCAAATGGTCTCACTATGTCTTAGTTATGTCTATCTGTCAGTCAGCCAGGTCTCACCCCTGGGGTGTTCATTGGTCGTCTTGTTAACATTTCATAAGGTGTACACCCAATACCTTTGTTACAGCTGCTGCACATTTTCATAAGGAGAAGAGGTAATCCCTGTGGAATGGCATAGTTTGGCAAGGGAGCCTTTCAGGGTCTGATTAGCACTCTCAGTAGCTCCCGTTACTCCGCGGGTGATAGATGGACACAAACTTCTGGTCAACACCCATAATTTTGGCCATTTGGGCAACCACATCTCCTATGAGATGGGTCCCATTGACTGCAGGCAAAACCTCAGGCACTCCGAACTTGAGTATAATTTCCATGACTAGCAATTTGCAACTGTTCGAGCAAACACAGTTGGTAGTGGGATGGTTCAACCCACCTGGTAATCTAGTCAATTATCACCAGGCAGTATCTCTTTCTTTTCGCTCTACCATGTCTATGAAATCCATAGCTAGGTGGTCAGGACAATAGGCCGTTTTGGATTGGGGAACTTCCCTGGTTGCAGTGGAGTTCCCTTGTCTATGTTATATAACAAACATGTCACGCAACGATACAGTTTTTTTTAAGTGCTGGTTCAAATTTTGGCAAAACCATTGGGCCAAAATCTTCTAATTCTTCTGCTCAACCATATCCCCCCTTTGACGAATGGCTCACTCCATGAGCTAATCGGCAAATATTAAAGATCATGGTTGATAATAAACAGGGCATGCCAGATAAAAGATGTAGCCATAAGCCAGACCTAGGACAGAGAGCACACTCTCTCTCCCTCCACACTTGGTGATTGAGAATATCAGCCTGCTGCTGTTTCTCAAGATCAGTAGTTTCAAATGACACAAAATACTAAAAATAGAATGCATGTGTGTGACAACGGGAAGCAGCCAATTTGGCCGCCTCATCAGCTATGCTGTTACCAATTCTAGCATAATCACACCACCCTGTGTGTGCCTCAACCTTAACAATAGCCAATGTTTTAGGTTTTCACGCTTCAATCAACTGTTCAACATAAGGTCTGTTTTTAATAGGTGTGCCTGTGGTATTAGTAAACCCTCTTGCTTTCCAAACCACACTAGCATATGCTGAGTAGAAAGTAAGGGCCTTCCCTTCCCCCAATTCACAAGCTGTGGTCAGAGCTAATACATCTGCCTGTTGTGCTGATAAGTGGTCCATATAACCTCAATATCACCTTCCACATCTACTACAGCAAATCCTACATGTTTCTTCCCTGTGCTTTGATCTATATCATACCCACCAAGATGGCATAGCAGTCAGACGTCCTTTGTCATTGTCTTGTCGTGTCCCGTGTATATATATATTTACATCTTTCTTCGCATATCTTTTATATATTTTATTTTCCAAAAACTCAACTTCAAAACACTCATCTACAACCTGCCTCACCAATTAAAAAAAATATATTATTTACCTCAAATCTGAAATCCACAATAGAAGCTAGCCAGAAGCTAGCCAGAAGCTAATCAGAAGCTAATCAGAAGCTAACCTGAAGCTAACCTGAAGCTAGCCAGTTTACTGGCTAACGTTAGTATTCAGTTAACCATTATTTGTGGTCATAAGCTATCCTTTAGCTCGAAAAGCTATCGCTAGTTTTGTACAACGCGACTCAGACCAGAACATACCGGACCTATTTTTCTCTCCATATCCCCGGATTTCAACTGGGGATATTTCCAAGCTCTGGACATTTACACCTGGATCTCACAACTAGCTAGCTGCTATCCGTGTGACTATTGGCTTATGTCGATCCCGGAGCAAACATCAATTATTCCGGAGCTAGCCAGCTGAAAAGTTCCATTACCCACTCCTGGGCTACAAAAATCACCTTTCCGGACCCGTTTTACTGCCGATACGGAGCCCCACCAGGCCTTCACAACTGGACTACCGACATTATCTGCCCGAGGGAGTTATCCAACTGGCCCCTCCATCGCGGCGTTACCTGAACGCCCATCTGTGGCCCGCTAATCATTAGCTGTCTTATCGGCTGCTATCTGAATAGGTCTATCGGACAATTTTTCTTGGGTCACTATAACTATATCTATTTTGCCAATTGGATTGATCCCCTCGACCACACGGAACCGCACTAATCTACCGACGGAAACGCACGAGGTGGCAAAAAACAGACCTCCATCCTATGCTAGCTTGCTACCGATGGCCCGGCTAGCTGTCTGAATCGTCGTGACCCCAACCAACCTCACTACTCACTGGACCCTTATGATCACTCGACTAAGCATGCCTCTCCTTAATGTCAATATGCATTGTCCATTGCTGTTCTGGTTAGTGTTTATTGGCTTATTTCACTATAGAGCCTCTAACCCTGCTCATTATACCTTATCCAACCTTTGAGTTCCACCACCCACACATGCGATGACATCACTTGGCTTCAATTATGTTTTTTAGAGACAAATTCTCTCTCATCATCACTCAATACATAGCTTTACCTCCACTGTATTCACATCCTACCATACCTTTGTCTGTACATTATACATTGAAGCTATTTTATCGCCCCCAAAAACCTCCTTTTACTCTCTGTTCCGGACGTTCTAGATGACCAATTCTCATATATTTTAGCCATACCCTTATCCTACTCCTCCTCTGTTCCACTGGTGATGTAGAGGTGAATCCAGGCCCTGCAGTGCCTAGCTCCACTCCTATTCCCCAGGCGCTCTCTTTTGATGACTTCTGTAAACATAATAGCTTTGGTTTCATGCATGTTAACATTAGAAGCCTCCCCCTCGAAGTTTGTTTTATTCACTGCTTTAGCACACTCTGCCAACCCCGGATGTTCTAGCCGTGTCTGAATCCTGTCTTAGGAAGACCACCAAAAAGTCCATCTCAATCTACTGCAAATATAGCCTGCAGAGTTATGTCCTACTATCCAGGTCTGACAATTTGAACTTCTACTTTTAAAAATCCACCTCTCTAAAAACAAGTCTCTCACTGTTGCTGCCTGATATAGACCACCCTCTGCCACCAGCTGTGCTCTGGACACCATATGTGAACTTATTGCCCCCCCATCTATCTTCAGAGCTCGTTCTGCTAGGCTACCTAAACTGGAACATGCTGAACACCCCAGCCATCCTACAATTCAAGCTTGATGCCCTCAAACTCACAGAAATTATCAATGAACCTACTAGGTACCAACCCAAAGCCGTAAACATGGGTACCCTAATAGATATCATCCTAACCAACTTGCCCTCTAAATACACCTCTGCTGTTTTCAACCAAGATCTCAGCGATCACTGCTTCATTGCCTGCATCCGTAACGGGTCAGCGGTCAAACGACCTCCACTCATCACTGTCAAACGCTCCCTAAAACACTTCAGCGAGCAGGCCATTCTAATCGACCTGGCCGGGGTATCCTGGAAGGATATTGATCTCATCCCGTCAGTAGAGGAGGCCTGGTTATTATTTTTTTTAAATGACTTCCTCACCATCTTAAATAAGCATGCCACATTCAAGAAATGTAGAACCAGGAACAGATAAAGCCCTTGGTTCTCTCCAGACCTGACTGCCCTTAACCAACACAAAAACATCCGATGGCGTTCTGCATTAGCATCGAACAGCCCCCGTAAAATGCAACTTTTCAGGGAAGCTAGAAAACAATATACACAGGCAGTTAGAAAAGCCAAGGCTAGCTTTTTCAAGCAGAAATTTGCTTCCTGCAACACAAACTCAAAAAAGTTCTGGGACACTGTAAAGTCCATGGAGAATAAGAACACCTCCTCCCAGCATCCCACTGCACTGAGGATAGGAAACACTGTCACCACCGATAAATAATAATTGAGAATTTCAATAACCATTTTTCTACAGCTGACCATTCTTTCTACCTGGCTACCCCTACCCCGGTCAACAGCACTGCACCCCCCACAGCAACTCGCCCAAGCCTTCCCCATTTCTCCTTCTCTCAAATCCAGTCAGCTGATGTTCTGAAAGAGCTGCAAAATCTGGACCCCTACAAATCAGCCGGGCTAGACAATCTGGACCATTTCTTTCTGAAATTGTTGCAACCCCTATTACTAGCCTGTTCAACCTCCCCTTCATATCGTCTGAGATTCCCAAAGTTTGGAAAGCAGCTGCGGTCATCCCGCTCTTCAAAAGGGCATTCTTGACCCAAACTGCTACAGACCTTCTAAGGTCTTCGAAAACCAAGTCAACAAACAGATTACCGACCATTTCACATCCCACCATACCTTCTCCGCTATGCAATCTGGTTTCAGAACTGGTCATGGGTGCACCTCAGCCACGCTCAAGGTCCTAAACGATATCATAACCGCCATCGATAAGAAACAATACTGTGCAGCCGTATTCATTGACCTGGCCAAGGCTTTCGACTCTGTCAATCACCACATCGGCAGACTTGATAGCCTTGGATTCTCAAATGATTGCCTTGCCTGGTTCACCAACTACTTCTCTGGTAGAGTTCAGTGTGTCTAATCGGAGGGCCTGTTGTCCGGGCCTCTGGCAGTCTCTATGGGGGTGCCAGAGGGTTCAATTCTTGGACCGACTCTCTTCTCTGTATACATCAATAATGTCGCGCTTGCTGCGGGTGAGTGTCTGATCCACCTCTACGCAGACGACACCATTCTGTATACTTCTGGCCCTTTTGACACTGTGTTAACTTCTCTAGGGTAGGGGGCAGCATTTGGAATTTTGGATGAAAAGCATGCCCAAATTAAACTTCCTTCTACTCAGGCCCAGAAGAAAGAATATGCATATAATTAGTAGATTTGGATAGAAAACACTAACGTTTTCAAAACTGTTAAAATAATGTCTGAGTATAACAGAACTGATTTGGCAGGCGAAAACCTGAGAAAATCCATTCAGGAAGTAGGATTTCTATTCAATGCCATTACAGTATCCATTGACTTAGGACTCAAATTGCAGTTCCTATGCCTTCCACTAGATGTCAACAGTCTTTAGAAATTGTTTCAGGCTTCTATTCGGAAAAATGAGGGAGTAAGAGCAGTCTAAATGAGTGGACCCTGCCGTGTCACAGAGAATTTTCATGTGCGTGACCGAGAGAGTGCCTTTCTTGTTTACTTTTTATATTGACAACGTTAATATAGTGTCCAGTTGAAATATTATTGATTATTTAGGTTAAAAACAACCTGAGGATTGAATATAAACATCGTTTGACATGTTTCTATGAACTTTACGGATACAATTTTGATTTTTTTGTCTGCCTGTTGTGATTGCGTTTGAGCCTGTGGATTACTGAAGAAAATGCGCAAACAAAAACAGAGGTTTTTGGATATAAAGAGAGACTATCGAACATAAGGAACATTTATTGAATAAATGAATATCTTCTGAGTGCAAACATATGAAGATCATCAAAGGTAAGTGATTCATTTTCTCTCTATTTCTGACTTGTGTAACTCTTCTACTTGGCTGGTTACTGTTTGTAATGATTTGTCTGCTGGGCTATGTTCTCAAATAATTGTAAGGTATGCTTTCGCCGTAAAGCATTTTTGAAATCTGACACCATGGTTGGATTCACAAGAAGTTAATCTTTAAACCTATGTAAAATAGTTATTTCTGTATTTGAATTTGGCGCTCTGCAATCTCACTGGATGTTGGCCGGGACATACCCTAGAGAGGATATAGAGACGCTAGCGTCTCTTGTGGCCAATAGCCTGGGGAAATGCAGAGCGCCAAATTCAAATAGTACGAGATAAAACTCAAACTTTCATTAAATCACACATGCAGGGTACTCAATTAAAGCTACACTCGTTGTGAATCCAGCCAACATGTCAGATTTATTTTATTTTTTAAATGTCCATTTATAAAGCCCGACTGATCCAGAAAAAAACAGCTTTCCAAAAGGCAACGTCATTACAACATTTTTTACAAGTTGCCTATAAACTTCACCAAAATACTTCAAACTACTTTTGTAATCCAACTTTAGGTATTTGTAAACGTTAATAATCGATCAAATTGATGACGGGGCGATCTGTATTCAATAGCAGCAAGTCAACAATTCATGGACGATTTTCTCTCTTTCATAACTATCCACAGTGTAACCTCTGACAGGAAGTGCCTCTTCTTCATTTCACCAAAGATTAACTTCAACCCAATTCCAAAGACTGGTAACATCCTGTGGAAGTTGTAGGAACTGTAAACTGGGCGCTATCTAATTTCCCTTGACATAGACAATACAGGGAACTACCAGAGGGATTTTTTCTTTTTTTTCTGAACAGTTTTTCCTTGGGGTTTTGCCTGCTACACAAGTTCTGTTATAGTCATATACATGATTTAACCAGTTTTAGAAACGTCAGAGTGTTTTCTATCCACACATACTAATCATATGCATATACTATATTCCTGGCATGAGTAGCAGGACGTCGTAATTTTGCACGCTTTTTATCAAAAAGTTGAAATAATGCACCCTAACCTCTAAGAGGATAATTATTAACAAACCTCCAGACGAGCTTCAATGCCATACAACTCTCCTTCCGTGGCCTCCAATTGCTCTTAAATAAAAGTAAAACTAAATGCATGCTCTTCAACCGATCGCTGCCTGCACCTGCCCGTCCAACATCACTACACTGGAGGGTTCTGACTTAGAATATGTGGACAACTACAAATACCTAGGTGTCTGGTTAGACTTGTAAACTCTCCTTCCAGACTCACATCAAACATCTCCAATCCAAAGTTAAATCTAGAATTGGCTTCCTATTTTGCAACAAAGCATCCTTCACTCATGCTGCCAAACATACCCTTGTAAAACTGACCATCCTACCGATCCTCGACTTCGGCGATGTCATTTACAAAATAGCCTCCCATACCCTACTCAATAAATTGGATGCAGTCTATCAGTGCCATCCGTTTTGTCACCAAAGCCCCAAAAACTACCCACCACTGCGACCTGTCCGCTCTTGTTGGCTGGCCCTCGCTTCATACTCGTCGTCAAACACACTGGCTCCAGGTCATCTACAAGACCCTGCTAGGTAAAGTCCCCCCTTATCTCAGCTCGCTGGTCACCCACAAAACCAATTCTTCCTTTGGCCGCCTCTCCTTCCAGTTCTCTGCTGCCAATGACTGGAACGAACTACAACAATCTCTGAAACTGGAAACACTTATCTTCCTCACTAGCTTTAAGCACCAGCTGTCAGAGCAGCTCACAGATTACTGCACCTGTACATAGCCCATCTATAATTTAGCCTAAACAACTACCTTGCCCCCTACTGTATTTATTTATTTTGCTCCTTTGCACCCCATTATTTCTATCTCTACCTTGCACATTCTTCCACTGCAAATCTACCATTCCAGTGTTTTACGTGCAATATAGTATTTACCTCGCCTCCATGGTGTTTTTTTGCCTTTACCTCCCTTGTCTCACCTCATTTCCTCACATTGTATATACACTTATTTTTTTACTGTATTATTGACTGTTCTTGTTCTCAACTTGCCTACCTGGTTAAATAAAGGTGAAATAAAAAAATAGAACCATCAATGAACAGCACCATGTCAGAGTCAAGCAGAGGTTCATCAAACAAGTCTTTGTACACTGATGATTTGCTCAGAGACGCCCAAACAACTTGTCCAGGTTTGTCGAAACAGGAACAGTGAGCCCCAGTGTCAATTTGAAATGGTAGGTTATGTCCATTAACATTAAGAGTAACCATTGGCTCTTCTCTTCAATCACTGAATTCATACTGAAGCAGGGGAGTCGGGCGCTTTCATTGTTGATTCTGAGGGAAATTTCCCACTGGCCATCCTCTGTCATTAACTTGTCCTCTTTGTCCATAGGGCATAAGTGGCCCCGGGGAGCATTTCCAGCTCCGGGCGAGTGGTACTGTGGCTGAGTTTCCTCTTCCTCTGCCAGACCCAAAGTTTCCTCTTCCCCTGTTGTTTCCTCTTTCATTTCCCCCACACTGCGAACTCACAGGCCCCAACTCCCCACAGGTCCAGCATTGAGTGTTGTTCCAGTCACGAAGGGGACTGGCGGGCCCACCTCCTCTTCCAGTCCATGTTTGTGGGTCACCAACATGCTGAGTGGTGAAAAGCACATACCCTGCAGGCACCAGGTTCACAGGTGTGACTAATGTGACTGTGGGGGAGCTGCAAGCTTTGGTTGTGGTGAGCCTGTAGAAACAACTTGAGCAGATGTCTAAGGTCTTCCAGTTTGTTCCTTTTTGTGGAGTGAGTTAGGGTGGCGAGGGAAAACTCCCTCCAGGAACTGTGCCTTGTTTTTTTTCCTTTCATACAATTCTATTGTTCTCATGTCGCTTATTGATGCTGTTGTGTCATCCACCTCCTTCAGAGTCCCCTTAAGGATAATTGTGGTTGCTTCTCCATTTTCTTCTGTCAGTGGTATGAGAGGGTAGATCTGTGTAGTCACCCAGGGGTCCTCTGGGTTGATTCTCATACGGCAGCGGGGCGGTGAGTACTCCTGTTCTGCCTCTGTCCTGAAACTTTTCTTTGCTTCTGCACTCTATTGTTTCCTCCAGCTTTAGTTTGGTCAAGGTAACCTGGTTCATGAAGATCTGTCCCTCCAGCATCATCATTCCCATCACAGTTTCTGATGCAAGGGCACTTCTCTTCATGCCCTTCTCCTTGTCCATGCTTCCTGTCGGAATTATCTCCTTGACTAAATCCAACCTAGTCTGGTTGAATAAACCAGCCATTAAGATATCTATTTTCTCCTGCCATCTCTGTCCAGACATGCCATTTCTTAAAAGTTAACATAAATTCCACAACAGGAAACTTCTTTTGCATATATTCATTCTGGTTTGACTGTGCCATGGCGCTCAGTCTTTTTATTTAGATAGTCTGCGTGTAATGTCTTTTCCGATTTCTATAAGGTTATCCTAAAGTGAGTGTAATATGTATGATTGTCCCTATATAAATTGTTCTCCATTTCCTTTCAGTGTGTGTTAAACAACAGTGGGTGATACTGAAATCCCAATTCTACTCTCACTTACTCCAGACTATAGTAAATGGTTCTACTAAACTCAAATATATTTCACTCACGGGCCTCACATAGACAACCGCATGATAGACTTCAATTCCTAATATTATATCTTAAGGGTGTAGAGTAAGAGTAACATATTATTCACCTGTGTCCCCTGATGATAGCGTCAAAGTAATTTTCTATGGAAATCTCTACAGAACTCAACTTCCTTGTAATAATTGTACTGGTAAACTAAGGGTTGTACATTTCCCAAACTATCCTATGGTAGGAAAGTGTCACTAACAAATATGTTCAACCTTTTATTCAAATAACTTCTGCCCTACTCCTAACTTTTTATTCCACCATTGGGCCATTACCTAATAAAAGCCCCTTTACAGGCCTTTGCAGACATGGTGAGCGTCAGCTTGGTTTTATTTGACAGTCAGCCGTGTAATGATAATGGTGTAGGTGCCCTATGTTAGCCTTTCCTACCTATTATCTAACTTGCAATAATGTGTGTGTTGTATCAGTTTTTATCTCTATTTCATCCACTGTCTTCTCATATGCCCATAAAACAAAACCTGCTCTCCACCAATTCCACTTAAAAGGCTCCTTAACTATCCTTCTACAAGTAATTAGAGGTCGTATTTCAACTAATACAAAATATGTTGAGGTTATTACTAGTTCCTCAGAGTGTAGGGTAATATACGGCTTATAGGTATTATCTTTATCAAACCCGCCTTTTCTTATACAATGACAGAACTCCTTCCTGCCACCCTCACTCCCAAAAATCCCTTTCTTATACTATTCCAATTTAGTGCATTTATCTATATTATTGTTCCTCGTCTTCCACCTTATCAAAAATCCACTTATAACGGCTCTCAGTCCTCAGACCAAATAACCAGTTCTCGATTTCTTTATCTCCCCACCCACCGCGCATTTCACTCACACCAAACACATAAAGACAGAAATAAACTGTTGTCTATCTCCCAGGTGTCCCATAGGTTATTGCCTGTGTCAGAACTGTTCTCTCAGATACAGCTTTCGTCCCTAACCAAACAACTTATCTCAGGTGTCCCATAGGTTATCGCCTGTTTCAGAACTCTCACGTTAGACACAGCTTCTGCTCCTAACTACTCTTGAGTACCCTTCCAGAAAGTTACCCCAGCACCCCCAGCATGCAAGAAGGCGAGATTCTCCTCTTAATACATATACTCATATAACACACATAGACATACAACAATTACCACACATTCATTGACTTATACATGCACATTTTAGGTTCCTTTGTTTTTAAAATTACAAGAGGGAGGCGGTGCTTTTACATACCAGTGAAACACTGAACACCCACTTCTTATAAATTACAGACTTCGATATAACAGGTGTCTGCTTACCTTACAATTTGGTGATCAGAGAAGGGGGTTCAGGTTCGATTCAAGTAGCTTTGCACTCACTCCCTCCTGGCAAGGTTGCCAAATGTTGGTTCCGTTTTTCTGTGCTCCGTTTTATTTACTTAACAAATAAGGAACACTCAAAATGTGCACTTATAATGAATAACAATTTTAATCAAAACACAGCTGTCGACAGAAGTCAAAGATCAAACATACAACTTATGTCTCTCCTGAGTTCTGCAAAATAGGAAAAGTCCCAAGTTATTTTTATTAAGCCGAAGTCCATCCCTAATGATGTCTCTGCATACATCATTACCTTCTCCTCATCAGACCAAGCCCATGCATACACAGCTATGCAAACTTGCAAGAGAGCTACAATAGTTCCAGTCTTTTCTAAGGGCTCAGCAGTAAATGTCCACTCCCCAAGTTGATTTATAGAGGTATGTCTGACTAGTCCCTTATCTCTTTTCACTCCCTGGCAGGGTTCTGTGTCTAATCTCTTTTAGCCTAGAGGTGCCTTCTCACAGACACCCTGCAATAATTCACACATCTCTCAGACCATTTCTTTATAAGAGGCAGAGACCAGAAAATACTGTGGAACAACATTAAACCTTACAATGAACATATATTGTTAATCTGTAGGCTAGGACCCTATAAATGTGGAGGAGGTTTCCCATAGCCCCTCCCCTTCTATTAATACAACATAAGCATTATCAATTATTATAAAGCATAATCAATTATTATAATACATCAAACATTTGGTGCAGCCCCTGTCATGACCCCAATTTGACCCCATCAAAGACCCTAAACATTGTCAAAGACTCCAGCCACCCTAGTCATAGACTGTTCTCTCTGCCACTGCATGGCAAGCGGTACCGAAGCACCAAGTCTAGGTCCAAGAGGCTTCTAAACAGCTTCTACCTCCAAAGCATAAGACTCCTGAACAGCTAATCAAGTGGCTACCGAGACTATTTGCATTGCCCCTTTTCTGTGCTGCTACTACCCTCTGTTATTATCTATGCATAGTCACTTTAAATAGTTCCACCTACATGTACATATTACCTCGACACCGGTGCCCCCGCACATTGACTCTGTCCCGGCACCCCCTGTATATATAACCCCGCTATTGTTATTTACTGCTGGTCTTTAATTATTTGTTAATTTTATCTCAACATTTTTTGGGCTATTTTCTTAAAACTGCATTGTTGGTTAAGGGTTTGTGAGTAAAATGTTATTTGACCTCACTAACCGTACTTTTTCTGATGTGAATTGAGTATATAGTATGCTTATTGGTCATAGTATGGATATAGTTAGTATGCCAAAAGTTCCCGGATGTTGTAATGACTTTGCCAAAATACGAAGTATACATGCAAAGGACACTATTTTCGTACTTTTAGGGCCCATAATTAAATTCTTCAGAAACTGGTTGTGGCTTCACAAATTTTTTTTGCAGCAGACGAGAGCGAATTCAAATTCATTGAACTAACTAATGACAAATGTAAAGAAAATGTTGGCTAACAATGTGTTAGCCACACTATCCTTTGAATCACATAGCATTACAGCAGTATGTACCAGTATGTTTTAAAAATGTTATTTAACTAGGTAAGTCGGTTGAGAACAAATTCTTATTTACAATGACAGCCTAGGAACAGTGGGTTAACTGTCTTGTTCAGGGGCAGAACAACAGACTTTTACCTTGTCAGCTTACCTAATGTTAGTTGGATACTAATACATCGAACATGCCAGGCAGTTTATTAACTCTGTTATCTAACTAACCAACATTTATTGACAATTATTCACATCATTCTTAGCTAAGTGGTATAGTCATTGTGCGCTTCAATGGACATGGTTAATTCTGGCTATACACTCCGATTTCAGAGCACTCTCACGCACTGTTGAATATGGTTGGTGTCAGTGAAAATCGGCAAAAAAAGCGTGATAAAATGTTGCCAGCAGGACAGTTACAGTTACCAACACTTTGGATAACATGAAAACAGCATTGCAGCTCTGCTATGGCAAGTAAAATGGTCAGTGTTGTGTTCTCTCATTTGTGTCTGGAAGTAGCAAGCCAACATTAGCCAGTTAGCTAACGCTGGACGCTCGGAACAATCGTACTACTTGGCCAGAGCATCCTGTGTGCGCTCGAGACGCTCCGAGAGTAAAACGCTCTGAATTTACTATCTGACAACGCTCTGCATTTACGAACGCCCAGAGCGCACTCTGGCACTGCAGGTTTAATTTATGTTTAGCTAGTTATTTGTTATGCTAACAAGCTAGCTAGAAGTTACATAGCAACAGCATCAACTTCCGGTAGACAGGCGAAACTCTAGTACGCTCAACTCAAACGATACTGTTTGGTACAGGATACTAAAATGAACAAATAGTATGTAGTTTGTAGTATACAGTTGAAGTCGGAAGTTTACATACACTTAGGTTGGAGTCATTAAAACTTGTTTTTCAACCACTCCACAAATGTCTTGTTAACAAACTATAGTTTTGGCAAGTCGGTTAGGACATCTACTTTGTGCATGCCACAAGTAATTTTTCCAACAATTGTTTACAGACAGATTATTTCACTGCATCACAAATCCAGTGGGTCAGAAGTTTACATACACTAAGTTGACTGTGCCTTTAAATAGCTTGAAAAATTCCAGAAAATGTCATGGCTTTAAAAGCTTCTGATAGGCTAATTGACATCATTTGAGTCAATTGGAGGTGTACCTGTAGATGTATTTCAAGGCCTACCTTCAAACGCAGTGCCTCTTTTCTTGACATCATGGGAAAATCAAAAGAAATCAGCCAATACCTCATAAAAATTATTGTAGACCTCCACAAGTCTGGTTCATCCTTGGGAGCAATTTCCAAACGTCTGAAGGTACCACGTTCATCTGTACAAACAATAGTAGGCAAGAATAAACACCATGGGACCATGCAGCCGTCATACCACTCAGGAAGGAGATGCGTTCTGTCTCCTAGAGATGAACGTACTTTTGTGTGAAAAGTGCAAATCAATCCCAGAACGCAGTTTTGGTATTTGATTAGGATCCCCATTAGCTGTTGCAAAAGCAGTAGCTACTCTTCCTTGGGTCCACACAAAACATGATACAGAATGACATAATACAGACAAGAACAGCTCAAGGACAGAACTACATAAAAAAATGTAAAGGCACACGTAGGCTACGTATCAATGTATACACACAAACTATCTTGGTCTAATAGGGGAGAGGCGTTGTGCCAAGAGGTGTTGCTTAATCTGTTTTATGAAACCAGGTTTGCTGTTTATTTGAGAAACGTGAGATGGAAGGAAGTTCCATGCAATAAGGGTTCTATATAATACTGTACTTTTTTTTAATTTGGGGACTATAAAAAGACCCCTGGTGGCATGTCTGGTGGGATAAGTGTGTGTCAGAGCTGTGTGTAAGTTCACTATGTAAACTATTTGTGATTTTCAACACATTCATGTTTCTTATAAAAATAATAAGTGATGCAGTCAATCTCTCCTCAACTCTTAGCCAAGAGAGACTGGTAATGCATAGTATTTATATCAGCCGATTACAATTAAGAGTAAAACGTGACGCTCTGTTCTGGGCCAGCTGCAGCTTAACTAGGTCTTTCCTTGCAGCACTGGACCACACAACTGGACAATAATCAAGATTAGACAAAAAGCAGAGCATCTCTTTATTACGGCTAGACCTCTCCCCATCTTTGCAACCATTGAATCTATATGTTTTGACCATGACAGTTTACAATCTAAGGTAACGCCAAGTAATTTAGTCTCCTCAACTTGTTCAAACGCCACACCATTCATTACCAGATTCAGCTGAGGTCTAGCACTTAAGGAATGATTTGTACCAAATACAATGCTTTTAGTTTCAGAGATGTTCAGGACCAGTTTATTACTGGCCAACCATTCCAAAACAGACTGCAACTCTTTGTTAAGGGTTTCAGTGACTTCATTAGCTGTGGTTGCTGATGCATATATGGTTGAATCATCAGCATACATGGACACACATGCTTTGTTTAATGCCAGTGGCAGGTCATTGGTAAAAATAGAAAAGAGTAGAGTATCTAGAAAGCTGCCCTGCGGTACACCACACATTACATGTTTGACATTAGAGATGCTTATTTTAAAGAAAACCCTTTGAGTTATATTAGATATAATAGCTCTGAATACACAATATGGCAGAGGTTGAAAAGCCATAGCGCTTAAGTTTTTTCAACAACAGGTTATGGTCAATAATATCAAAGGCTGCACTGAAATCTAACAGTACAGCTCCCACAATCTACGTATTATCAATTTATTTCAACCAATCATCAGTCATTTGTGTCAGTGCAGTACATGTTGAGTGCCCTTCTCTATAAGCATGCTGTAAGTCTGTTGTTAATTTGTTGAAATAGCATTGTATTTGGTCAAACATAATTTTTGAAATGCACCTAATTCATGAAAGTTGCCAATCGCAATATAAATTCAAGAGAAGAAAAGGCCTGGAAGGAAGAGAGATTACTAGAAACGATTCGGTTGACTGTTTTATGTGTGGATTAATTGGTGGAGTACAGGACCTTGTGGATTTCAGGTAAAATAACAACTAAATGTTTATATCCCAGGACAAATTAGCTAGCAACAGCAAGCTAGCTAAATAGGACAAATTAGCAAGCAACAACAAGCTAACTAAATAGGACAAATTAGCTAGCAAGAGCAAGCTAACTAGCTAAATTGCCATAAATGTTTAATGCTTTTCGACCTGTCCCCAAATTAATATAATTGGTTCAGAGTTTGTGTTGATATTTTAACCTGCGTGTCGTGATCTCGTTTGGTGTGGGGGGACAAAATAAATGTATGCACGATGGCACGCGCGCAGCCGGTTTGGGTTCCCTATAAGAATGGACAGAGAGATGGGCCTTTGTGTTCATCTTATCATTTTTCTCCAATGCCAAATCAGCATTTCTTGTTTGCTACAAAACTGTCCATGTGTGCAAATAATTAAATCTGTGATTTCATTAGGAATCTGAGCATGGTACTTTCAAAAGTTTGGCCTACCTTTCCACCGCAGACAGAGTAGTCCTACCAATGCAGAAAAATGTAAGCGTTAACTGCTTGCTACTCTTCTTCCCAACAAGAGGTCACAAGTGTTTCCCTAAAAGCTGTCTGTGTTTAATCATCTTTTATTGCACAGAAAGTGAATGGCTTAATCAACTGATAGAATACGTCTGAAGCAAAGTAATTTTTTTGTTTCCTCAGCTATAGGTTGTAGCTCAGACTCTGAATGTTAACGAAAAAATGATAACCCCATATGTATCGGAGTCACGTCTTTCCCGGGTATTTTACATCTTGTTTGTAGTATAAAGCATCAAAATGACATAAGCTCTGTTATAGATCACTTTATATATTAGGATCCTTTTAAATGTCTTCCAAGTCTAAAGCTGACAAGCCTGTGCTTTTTGCCATTTTCTTTAAGAAAAGGTAGGCCTATGGCATACCCTCTCATACCCCCTCAATTCAAGTCTTGGTTTTAATTTAACAGCCATTCACTGACACAGCAATTGACCGACAAATATATGGATATAGCAGCCTGTAGCTTAATTTCCTCTGTCAAACAGGTGGGCCTACCTCTTATATTTTAAATAGGAAGAAATAGGCTCCAACACAAAGCCCTCTGGTTGTTAGCAAAGTCAGATTAAAATGAAGACTGTTGAAATGAATTATGCCTACTCAAATTTGCCTACTTTCATCACCATGAGCTGTCCATGTCCGATTGATTGCTTCAAGTTTCAACACCACACCGTAAGTTACTCGAATCTGGCTTATTGTGAGGTAAATAACTCAGATAAATATGCCGACATCATGGGCAAACAAAATCAATTATAGAAGCAGAAAGCTATCAAAGTTAACCTCAGGTCCTCCTTCTCACTTAACGTTCTCCTTCTCAAACTGAACAGAACATAGGCTATAGGGTAGTCCGCGCGCAAGATATTGCATTTTTGGACTAGGCCGAATAAATATAAAAATCAGAAGAAGATTTTACTCCCATCGTAGCCCTACACAGCACAGCCATTGTTTAAACAGCAAACAAAAAAGTTGAACAGGCTGAGGCTCAGGGTTGTAATATCCATTGCAGTGTGTGATGCAACCTAGTTTAATTTATACCATCCCAGCAGCTATCTTTGAAATATAACTTTGCTCTGTGCATGCCCTTTGTAGCCTATGGATCATTTGATTGAGACACTCAATAGCCTATAGGCACACTTGATATTGAGTGCCCAGCTGAGAATCAGAGATGAGAGGTGGCATCGGACACACATGCCTAGTAAGCAACTAATAATTCAAAATCAGATTTAATAAATTACAAATTACATGACCCTCTTCTGGATTCGATTTTTTTTTTAAACTAAACCTTCCCCTTCACTGAAATTGAAAAAGCATGACCGCTCCCCATTTTCCTCCAGTTACAGAACTAGAAAATATTTTTCTTTTTTCATTTATTTTTTTTGCATTTTAGCTAGCCCTAAGCCTTTATCTAACCTTAATGCAATTCTCCTAACCTTCTACGTTAATTCTCCTAAACTGCAAGGTATCCTAACCTGCTACGTAAGGTCAATTTTGACATAAGCTGATCTCTACAGTTCGTCAAAACCCATGAGCTAGCCTATACTGCCCTCTGCTGCATATACAACATACTAAAAATGATCTGTCTTATTTATGTACAGTTGGAAATGTAGCCTTGATGTAGGCATTTTCCTTGTTCCTGGATTAAAAGTGAACTAAACATTTTTACATTCCCCTACTCCTTATGGAATAACATTATTTTGGACCATATACAGTCTGGTTTACAAGTTGCAATGAATTTAGCCCCTAAAATGCATCGCAACCAATAGTGGACACTGCTCCATGCTTTGATTGTTCAAGAAAAAAATGTATCATGATTACAGGTTGATATTGACTTCCGTCATAGAAATGGCACTCCACTGCACCACAATGACAACGAGAGCCACTATTTTAATACAGGCACAGAAACAGCAGCTGGACAATATTATATCAGCTAGTTCAGTGAGGACTGCTTGCGAGTGGCATATGATCCCCTCAGTATAGCAGAGCAATGCTCAAAAGAGGGGGCAATATGACAGAGGCAACAGAGAATCCGTTCGCTTCGCTGCATTATTCCAATGTTTACCTCACCATACTGGCACTGTTCTGCTTCAAGCTCTTTATTAAGATAAGCCTCAACTGCCTCTCCTACTTTTACATCATCAGAGGGAACCGCAAGGAGGCAGCCAGGATATCTGCAGAGTTCTATGATTTTGGTCAAGGACACAGTGAGTACACACATCTCTCTATTACATTGATCCATTGTCCCAAAAAAATTGGAACATTGGAATACTGACTATATTCAAATGATTATGCTATTTATATTTGCCATTGCATTTTGCCTTGTAACCTGAAGAGTTCATATTTAGGAAGACATTAACTGATGGAATGGAAGGGTCTCTTGTTTTATGATTAGGCCACACACTGAATACTGAATATAATGCATATACTCACTTTATTGACCTTAACATGAATATTACCTGAAACGTGTCTGTGTATACACAGTACATACTGGTCAGTTCAATTTCTACCCTGATGTATTAATAGAACGGGACCACGCGGTGCCTCCCCAACCCCTTGCCCTAGTTTCCATTCCTGACTCTCGTGTACTATAGCTCCCGAAAACCCTTCTCCTTATGTAGGGTTTTCAGCGGTTACATTCGGCCACATTTGGCTCCATGAGAACTACAATTCCGACCCTGTCTTTGAACGTTTTTTAAAAAAGTAAATAATCATCGCTTCAAAACAGTTTTCGAAATCAGCGAGCAATTATCTTTCAAATAAAAAAGTCATACTTACTGTAGAAGTTGTGCACAGATCCGAAAGCTGTGTGGTCCTCCAGTTGACCAACTACATTTCCTCCCTGTTACGCTTACACACAGGTGTTCAGAGCACGCTAGATAGCTAACTAGAACAGGTGGCCGTCTATGTCTTCCATCTGGCTTCCGTAAACAAGTGATGTAACTTGGAGATTTGGCTGTGTGGGAACACTAACCCTAACCAAAAAAAGAAAGAAATAATACTAACCCTAACCCTATGAAGGTATTTAGAAATGTAACCTTTTGTCTTTAGAAAATTATTTCGCGCTGATATGAAAGATTTTATTTATTATTTATTTTACTAGGCAAGACAGTTAAGAACAAAATCTTATTTTACAGTGACAGCCTACCCCGGCCAAATCCAGACAATTCTTGGCCAATTTCGCAACGCCCTATGGGACTCCCAAATCACAGCTGGATGTGATTCAGCCTGGATTTGAACCAGGGACTGTAGTGACACCTCTTGCAGTGCCTTAGACTGCTGCGCCACTCGGGAGCCCAAGATACATTCCTTATATTTCCAAAAACGTACCACAAGTTTAGAGCAAGTTTCAAGGCTCTTAACAAAACTCCCCCAGTCAGAAGATACTATCGTCAATAGGCGCTAAAGCAGTTAGCGTCTACGAATAAGGTATGTGTACTGTAGACAGACCTGCAGACCAAAACAACACTTAAACTTCTCAGTGTGCCAACATGCTTGGTCCATGGAAAGGGAGCACCAATGCAGCAAACAGCAACACAAAGTAAAATATTGTTGTGCGTCATTAAAGGTCAGTGATGTAGTTCACAGAACAAGTTTTGTTTCTGACTTACAGTGGCTTGGTCTTTGATTGCCACATCAAGCAGGTTATTTCAAGATAACTTGAACCGAGAGTCAAGCGATTTTACGGCTATTCCCAGTGTAGACATATTGGCTCAGTATATATATATATTCATCCCAAGATTGGACTGCATGGAACTTTAGTACTTTACCTCAAACTAAGAGAAATAGAATACAACATTTTCAGCAGTGTTATAGATCTGTGATATGGAGGGAGGCAACAATGATGACGCAGTCTGGAACACATCTGGCGTTATTATGGATATTGACCCAGGTGTATGCATTTGCCCAGTGAAATGGAATCATTCATCAAAACTGTATGACTGTAAGTTGTTATGAGTGACATAAACATTTATGTTTGCTGCAGGGTCCTGGGCAGACCGCTCACCCTTACATGATGCTGCATGCCAAGGTCGTCTCTTCGCCCTGAGGAATCTCCTTTTACAGGTGAGCCAAAGGTAATCCACTTCAGTTCAGTGTGTGCACCCACTTACCTTCTGCAATGTACTATGGTCGTGTTCTGCTGCTCCCACAGGGCCACAATGTAAATGTGGTCACTATAGACCATGTGAGTCCTCTCCACGAGGCCTGCTTTGGAGACCATGTAGCATGTGCCAGAGCTCTGATCGCTGCAGGAGCCAATGTGAGTCACTGAAGAAGATACAGTTATAATCAAGAATATTATATTTTTTATGAAACAATAATAATTATTAGTAAATAATGAATTAAGAAATGTGTCAATAAGGCTTCTGAAAATACTTCTTGTTCTCTGTAACTTGTTATTTTTCCTCTGCCCCAAAATGGTGCTATGTTATTCAGCTGAGCGGTCAGAGTTAACATGAGACTCTGTGCAGGTGAACATCACCACCATTGACGGGGTAACTCCCCTGTTCAACGCGTGCTCAGTGGGTAGTGTATCATGTGCAGAGGTCCTCCTGGAGAACGGGGCCAAACCCGAGGCGCTGGTATTTCAGCCCTCGCCCATTCACGAAGCCAGCAGTAAAGGTATGCTCAGTACCTGTATCACTCCAACATCCTTATCTTAATTAATCTAATACAAACCTTGGACCTTTGGGCTGTATTCTAACATGGGATTGAGGCAAATACATTCAACTTAAACATCTGAATCAAAATGTCACCGATCAGAGTACAGTATTTGATGGAACAGTGCATGTTTGAGACACACAAACATAATTCAAGTCAGAGTATGTCCCATAATGCTTAGAGGATATTACGGGGGATATTACGGGTGCAGAAATAATTAGCTAAGACACCCACCGCAGTAATCGGAAAGACGATCCTAATGACTCCCATGTATGTGCCCATTGTGGGCAGGCAGCAGTGAGTGTGTGGAGACTCTAGTCAGATGGGGAGCAGATGTGGACTTTGAAATTCCTCACCTGGGAACGCCCCTCTACACCGCCTGTGTCTCTCAGGAGATAGAGTGTGTCCGGAGGCTGCTGAGGGAAGGTGAGGCACGTGCACCTCTTCTCTGCCAAAGCACCATAGCATGATGAGAGGAGGAGTGAAAACTAGTGGTAAGATTATTACTGTCTCCCAAAGTAGTGAAATGTACAGTACATGTATAAAACTCTCACTATGCAGTAGTAGCTTGGCCTTGGTGGGATAGCTCGGAGCATCTGCTCTTTTCTACACCACTAATATGTTGCACCCACCTGCATAAAAGTGTACACAAGTCTAAATACATCATGTTATACCAGCGATAGAGTACTCAAATCCTGTAACTGAATGACCAAGGACTATTAAATGTGTATTAAATCCATAGTATGCTTACCTTGGTTTCCCTCCACACAGGAGCAAATGTACAGAAAGGTATATATATGGAATCTCCCTTACATGCTGCCGCTGAAAAGGACTGCACAGCCATTGTTAAGCTGCTGTTGGACTTTGGGGCAGATATCAACGCCAGGAACATGGAGTTCCAGAGGCCTGTGGAGGCCGCTCCCCCCAGCAGCCTGACAGAGGGGTTCCTTTTGGTGTATGAGGGTAAGTTCTATAGTCTTATCCAGTCATCTTTTGAAATCTGTAAATTCCTATATCCAAAGTCTCGTAGTGTTTTTCGCTTTATTTCCCAAGTCCAACTAGCTTTCCATTATATTATTTAAACAAAACCATCATGATATGTTTTTTCCTTTTTTCAGCCACGCCCCAACCACTGAGTCAGCTGTGTCGCCAGCGCATCCGTGACTGTGTGGGCCGCGACAGGTTTCACCTCATCAACCATCTACCCCTGCCCAATCCCCTCAAGAACTATCTCCAGTACAGATGATAACCAGAGAACGTCACAATTTCATACTCTGTGGTGGTGGCTTCTTCCATGTGTCAATCATTCATGGGAACTCAACAGCCTGCAATGGTTGAAGGAGCATTTTTGACACAACTGGCACTTTAAGGAATGAAATACATACTTGATTTAGCTTATACTTGATTTTAGTGTGGTTCACAAGATCAAATGCTCAAATTTGGGATTGGAGCAATGACCAACAACCATGGTTTGCTATGAACATGTTCAAGGGAGAGATTCATGTAAATCCAGAGCTCAATTGTAAAACACACTTAGACAATGAGTGCCTCTTTTCACTATTTAGTCAATAAAAATGGCTGGCACATATGCTCATACATGTACAATAGCGAAATTTAAAGTGCATGTGTTTTATGGAAACATTTGCTTAATTTTGATTATTACACTATAGTGGTTTATCACCTTGTTCTATGATTTACGTTAGACCTATGCATCGGCAAAACTTGAAATTCACCAAAACCCTTACCATTATGGAGAACAATTCACTCATGCATTCATATCCTCCAAAATATAGATATACATTTGCTTGCTTGGTGTGTTTTATTATGTGCAATATCATTGTCTGAGCTGCGAGCTATTATCTTATTAAAATGCTTTGAATTCAAGGTTACAGTTTGCATTTCGCAAGTCTTTCAAAAGCAAGCTGCTTTCAGTGCGTGGCAACATTTTCCATTCCCAGTGGGTTGCAACAATGTACCTTCCCGTGAAAACATTCACTTTCCCGAGAGAAAGGAGAAGTAGGGCCGTTGCCATAGAACTGTTGATCAACGTGAAATGTATCATATCATATGGGCTAGTAAGCAGGTTAACTTAGTTAGCTCGTTTACCAAAACAAGACTCAGTATTTTATAGCAACAACTTTAGCTAAGTAACAACAACAGTAAATAATATTGTCGTGTCATGTCATAAACATGTGGCTGGTTCATAGAAGCTACAGCTGATTGGCTAGTTAACAATGACTAATGCACAGCCTACTGAAAAAGACAGAATTGCCACGAGAAGTTCTCAAGTGGCTGCAAGGCATGGATTTGTCATTTCCTCCAAAGAATATGCTCAAGTGAGTGTACATTTAGTTGCATTTTTTTTCCCACAGACATTTTACAGTAAGGTCTTCACGGTAGGCTTTCCTTCAATTCTACTCACTTTTCCTTTTTTAGAGTCATGTTAATCATCCATCGGGAGAAAAGTATGTTTCAGGGTGATTGAGGTGCATCAGACAGACACTCGCTGATTACAAATGAAAAGGCCAGGAGATGCAGCCGTTTGGTATGTATTTGTGAGAGATAGCTCTGACTTGCCTCTGACACGATAGCTCTAATAAAAGTACCTCTACACCTCTATGAACTAATTAAAGCACATCCGTTCTTAATAACTATCATGGAAGGGATTATCTAGTTATTCACTAGTCCATTACACTTACAGTAAGTAGCTCAATCATTAGTATTTGCTCTAAAATTAAAATTTCAGCGGGTTACCAGCTGGTGGCGGTGCTGTGACTGGTTTAAAATCATGGGCAAGGGAGCTTGAAAATCAAAGCATGACCAACGGCAGTTTTGAAAAATGCATGCTGTATTATAGCTCCGTGCTATCTATTAACATTACAGTTATAACATACACAGCTTTTAATAAAATAATGTGAATAGGACATTTGTCAGCCTCTCTTGTCTGTCTGCCAATTCCCTCATTTCATTTGAAGTGTCAAGTCTCGTTACTACAGTATATTTTAGTGCTAAGTAATATGCCTAGTGCATCTATCTCTTACCATGTTGATTTATGACTACCCAGATAACACATTTGGTATCTTGGGAGTTGTTGGAACAAAGCCCCACGTTTCTTGACAGGTCAAATGTTTTCTAAACATTCTGAGAACAGTCATGAAAGTTTTGCCTGTTCTGGGAACGTTTATTTTTAGGTTGCGTGGAGGTTCGGAGAACGCTTTACTCTGGTTCCTTGAAAGCTTTGTTGGGAGGTTTTATTAACACTCTGAATATGGAAATTATAGGTTATTTGTAGGTTTTTAAATAACAACTTTCACTGAATGTTTGAATAAGACTTTAGTAACACTGCTAGCTTATTTTCCCTTAACCTTTTTGAACTCCAAGCACAGATAGGACACCCATTTCCTTACACATTACTCATGCAAACACACATTTTTTATTGTGCATCAGTGAAACGGCATCAGTGAAATTTTAACATATAATGTTCTGTACTCGAATCATAGAATTCCGCTAGTCCCCTAGTCCACTGCACCACCAGGAGGGCGCTCACAACGGACTGTTTTTTGACCCTTACAAAGCTGTTACCTTTAGTCTATTCAAACAAACACCTTTTCAAAGGAAACAAGCACTCATTAAGATCAGGTGTGGTCAATTAGTGTGCGCAGCCAACACATCTGAGCACACTTAACAGTTTTGATGATGCTGAAAATGGAATGGATATGTTTTTTTTTTAAACATCCTCAGAACTTTCTCTGAACATTACTAAAGTTTTCTTATGGTTTATATGGAACGTTTTCTTAACATTCTCACAACAATTTGAGAACATGACTTTAAATAGAACCATGAGGAAAACTGTTATGCTGAAATACAAAAATTCTCACGGAACTACGTTGTTTCTTAACATTCTCTGAACCATTTGAGAACATTCGAAATGTCAAACCATTTGGAGAACATTCCCAGAACATTACAAAAAATTGAAATTAATAGTAACCATGTTTGAACTTGTAGCCCAGGGTCCAGGAAAAATGTTGACTTTTAGAAATGCATTTCACACAATTCTACGTAATTTTAGATGACTCCAGACTTCAGCAGAATCTTTTTTTAATACCTCACAAATTATCAAAATGACAGACTACTTTGACACTGACAAACTTAGAATCTGGGATCAATAAACACGACCTTGTCTTGAATCCATTGTGTGCTTTGTTTGCACAGCTTATACAACGGGCTATATCGGTCCGCTAATACAGGCAAGGCAGGCACGCTATTTAGTCAGAATTAGGCGGCCTCCTATGGCGGCAGATTGAAGAGACAGACATTTTCTGAACTGAACTGACCAAGACGCACCTCCAACAACACATAAAACCTCACATAATTCAGCCCAATGACAATTTCTCTCCACCAGTGGCATATGCGCTTTTTGGATGAGCGCTGATGCCGTCCTGTGATCAATAGTGCCCACTTTGTCAAGGGCAGAGGCGCAAAACATGTTGCTTTTTCATTCCCAGAGCTCTAGGGTGCTGTTGGAAAGAGGCATAAATCATGTAGCAGATTCAAGACCAGCCTTGATTTCCCCGCGCGTTGGTTTTTGGTCTAGTCCAGACCAGCCTTGATTTGTCCCAAGCATAGACCTCTGTGTTTGGTTCAGAATTCGTCTGAATCGGCCTTGTTTTGGTTGAAATATAGACATGGATTTCTTTTCAACTTTCATTCAGAACTGAAAATGACCCTGATTTCAACATACGGAAATATGTATTTTTTAATTGTCCAGAAAATATGTATTTTCAATTAATGGAAAATACATATTTTCAACTTTCATTCAGAACCGAAAATTAACCTGATTTCAACGTCTGCAAAATACGTCTTTCACCTTTCATTCCGAACCTATTTTATATGTCATTTTGCTTACTGAGACAATTCTAGTTTTGTGGCGACTAAAATATTTTTGTATCACCTAGGGCAGCAGAATGGCGAGGACCAGCCCTGAATACAGGATTAGTAAAGGCCCAGTGCACTACTTTTGTAAAAAAGAAAGCACCCTCAGCACTCCTACTTTCCACAGCTATGAACAGAACCATGCTTCTAATTATTAGGATGTTATTTTATTTACACAACTGTTTAGTTGATTGGAACTGATCTGATATTTCAACTGCCAGAGCTGGTGTCTGCTTATATCAGCTGATTATACACTTGTTAAAATTGTATTTAAAATGTGCCATTTAGCAGATGCTTTCAAACCTTTGTTAGGTCAGCTAATATGCCTGCTTACTGCTGGCATTGCATCATCATAACGATTTTTCAAGACTGTGTCATGGCAATTGCCATACACTGTCAACTGTCATGACATCTGCTGTCATTGTATGACAGCATTTTGTACAGTACAAAGTTTAAAGTAAAGATTTACCTTCATAACCACTTATTATTATTTTTGTTTGGAAGAGTTTCTTATAATCCTGAATAATTTGGGAATATTTTGTGATAGCGCTTGCTGCTGTTGCTGTTTGCTTTCCATTTGGATTGAGAGTAGTCAGATTACACTGAAAGCCAATTCTAACTCCCGATGGGCTGCTCTGTAGGTCCTAAATCTCACCGCAGCCTGCACCCCTTGATGCTCAATTTACAATTGAGCTGTAAACTTATTTTTATGGATGACAGCCCGATACATTTTTTTTTGTCTGTGTGCCCAGCCCTTCATATGGTCTGTGAAGCCTGTGGTTTAGCAAATAGGATAATGCTCTGGTGGTCTGGTCCCTCAGGCTTGACACCCATCTATCTGGCTAGAGATCTCCTGGAGATAATGTGAAGAAAGGGAGAGACTGCATACTGTGATATACACTGAGTGTACAAAACATTAGGAACACCATGACATAGACTGACCAGGTGAATCCAGGTGAAAGATATGATCCCTTATTGATGTAATTTGTTAAATCCACTTCAATCAGGGTAGATGAAGGGGAGGAGACAGGTTAATTAAGGATTTTTAAGCCTTGAGATTGTGGATGTGGATTGTGTATGTGTACCATTCAGAGGGTGAATGGGCAAGACAAAGATTTAAGGGCCTTTGAACAGGGTATCGTAGTAGGTGCCAGGCGCACCGGTTTGACTGTGTCAAGAACTGCAACGCTGAACGGGGGATTTCCGCTCATCATTTTCCCGTGTGTATCAAGAACAGTGGTGTAAAGTACTTAAGTAAAAAATACTTTAAAGTAATACTTCAGTAGTTTTTTGGAGTATCTGTACTTTACTATTCATATTTTTTCCAACTTTTACTTTAACTTCACTACATTACTAAAGAAAATAATGTCAACAACAAAAAAACAAGAAAATTGTGCCGTCTGGTTTGCTTAATATAAGGAATTTGAAACGGTTTACACTTTTACTTTTACTTTTGATACTTAAGTACATTTTAGCAATTCCATTTACTTTTGATACTTAAGTATATTTTAAACCAAATACTTTTATACTTTTACTCAAGTAGTATTTTACTCACTTTTACTTGAGTCATTTTCTATGAAGTTATCTTTACTTTTACTCAAGCATGACAATTGAGTACTTTTTTCCACCACTGATCAAGAATGGTCAACCACCCAAAGGACATCCAGCCAATGTGACACAACTGTGGGAAGCAATGGAGTCAACATAGGCCAGTATCCCTGTGGAATGCTTTCGAAAACCTTGTAGAGTCCGTGCCCTGATGAATTGAGGTTGAGGGCAAAAGGGGGTGAAACTCAATATTCATGTTTTGTACACACAGTGTATATGTTACCATTTTCAGATTTGATGCATTAACTGTACATAGCTTAGTGTGTTTATTGTACCAATGTTTCTGGTAGAGCGAAAGGTCAACATTTTGCTACAATATACTGGCAAGCCTTATATTTTTCTTTTGAACGTTGAGGCTATTTGATATCCAGCATCTGCTCAAAGCCGTCGGAGATGCATGTGGTCTTTTACCCTTTCGCCCACCAATGATGTCTATCGACAAATCATATGCAAACTACTAGCAGCATTTCTTAAGTGTCAGCTGCATGTTAGTTGATATGCAGCAAACATGAGTCATACTAAATAACTCCCCATAGTGGTTTTGTGGTGTCTTTCCCTAAAAGGAAACATAAATTCTCTCTCCATGGCTTCATTCAAACAACCCCCGTCTTGTTACCATGGTTGTCAAAGAGAACCAAAGCCCTATTCAAGTATTAACCTCCTCACTGGTGTTCTGTAAACTTTAACCTCTTGAATATGTCAGATTCTGTTGATTTCTCTCAGCTCAACTGGGGGTGAACACACATTAGCACTTAACACCGAACACTCTCTTGGCTTGTTCGGTTGCCCAGTGATTTGTATTGGAATTGCTGGGTTTTCGAGGTTGAGAAAATAATACAGTAGATTTCAATGGAGAGAGAAAAATGCCACTGTACAAACACATTTTGTGTTCATCTGAAACGAGTAGGAATAAACCATAATGATGAATAGAGCAAGTGGCTGAGGTTACAGAGGAGCTGTTTTTATTTATTCCATACCTGTTCATCTTTCCTATTGAACAATATCTGGGGCTGGTTGCTATGGCAACTTGTGAGCACATAGAGCACAAACTGGAGAGCATCCAGGGACAGTAATAAGCTTACTGTGAGCTTCTTTGGCTCCCTCTGTTTGTGATGAGCAACAAACGCTGGCATATCATTTCAAATGGACGCACGTACACAAACACATTCACGCACACACTCAAACACTGACACACACGAACACACGCAAACTCTTACACATCATTTAATACAGGGCTTGGCAGTGCCAGCCAACTGACGAGGGATGCGTACTGCCTAGATGCCCTCACGGAGCGTTTCGCCATCTGCCGTTTTTTCTCTCTCTTTCCATCCATCGATACCGACAGTGCTAAACAGGAGGGATGGGGGGGATGAGAGGGAGGGAAGTGGGCATCAGGAGGGGGGAGGTCAGCCCCCTCATTGATAGCACAGACAGGAACATGACTAGCCAGGGTGGTATTGCGGGGGCTTGCGAGCTGAGGATTCCCCCAGAAAAGATGGCAACCCCCAACAGCAAATCTCCCAGCCCTATTAGCAAAGCAGCCACGGCAGGCCTGTGTGTGTGAGGCAATGGTATCCAAGCCAAGGGTGGGGCGCTTTGTGTGTGTGTGTGTGTTTGTACACGTGTGTGTGTGTGTGTGTGTGTTTATTTAGCGCTGCATCCTTTATAGCAGATGCTAATATAGTGTTCCATTATTGTGTGGGCAATGAACCACACTTGCTTATTTACATATTTTATTACATTTGGTAAGAACAACATGCATTCAGGACTAATTAGCTGTCAGCTACTTTACTGTACATGCTAAATTCTCATAAGGCTGGCTCAAATACATTTCCCCTTATTCCTGAGATAAAAATTTAAACAGAAATGACCAAACTGACAATGACAGTCCAATGAAAAAGTAATGTAGTGGGAGGACACTGCTTTGCCCCAAATGGCACCCTATTCCCAATACAGGCCCTGGTCAAAAGTAGTGCACTATAAAGGGTAATATGGTGACATTTGGAATGTAAACTGAAATTCAGCTATCTTGTGACATTTAGTGGCAGCCTCCCACCACTCTATTGCCACTGTATCTAACCTTAGATAACTCCATGTTAGTAATGCCCTCTGACAGGACCCCATACCTACACTGTAACAGCAGGCCCTAAATGGATCCCTTTTTATTCTCTCTATAGAAGTTAAATATAGCATATCATTGGGAAAAGACAGATGTAGAGAGCAGATGTACTCCCCGTTTAACCTATACTTGGATAGATATGAGTGGAATATAACCACAATGAAATACAGAGATACTGCAATTGTTTGTTTGATGTGATGTTTGATGTGAACAAATATATGAATATGTTGTTAGATTATTTCAATAAATGTTCCCAATCATTGACCAATGGTTTGAATTTCACTCATAGAACATTCACAGAAGGTGTCTTTTTCCCCGAATGTATCAAGCTACTCAGTGTAGGATCGCTGATTTAGGATCAGTTTTGCCTTTTAGATCACCATGAATTAGACTACATGGACAGTGGGACTGATCTTTTTTCCATCTACGTAACATTGCAAAAATCAGAAACTTTCTGTCCAAAAATGATGCAGGAAAATTAATCCATGCTTTTGTCACTTCTAGGTTTGTAAGGGTTTTCCTGTGGTGAAGGAGAGGCGGACCAAAATGCAGCGTGGTTGTTCATGTTCTTTCATTTATAAAGACACTACACATGAGATAACTAACAAAAACAACAAACGTGAGAAAACCTAAACCAGTCCTATCTGGTGCAAAACACAGAGACTGGAACAATCACCCACAAACACACAGTGAAACCCAGGCTACCTAAATATGGTTCCCAATCAGAGACAATGACTAACACCTGCCTCTGATTGAGAACCATATCAGGCCAGACATAGAAATAGACAAACAAGACATCCAACATAGAATGCCCACTCAGATCACACCCTGACCAACCAAAACATAGAAACATACAAAGCAAACTATGGTCAGGGTGTGACAAGGTTAGACTACTGCAATGCTCTACTTTCCGGCTACCCGGATAAAGCACTAAATAAACTTCAGTTAGTGCTAAATACGGCTGCTAGAATCCTGACTAGAACCAAAAAATCTGATCATATTACTCCAGTGCTAGCCTACCTACACTGGCTTCATGTCAAGGCAAGGGCTGATTTCAAGGTTTTACTGCTAACCTACAAAGCCTTACATGGGCTTGCTCCTACCTATCTCTCTGATTTGGTCCTGCCGTACATACCTACACGTACGCTACGGTCACAAGACGCAGGCCTCCTAATTGTCCCTAGAATTTCTAAGCAAACAGCTGGAGGCAGGGCTTTCTCCTATAGAGCTCCATTTTTATGGAATGGTCTGCCTACCCATGTAAGAGACGTAAACTTGGTCTCAACCTTTAAGTCTTTACTGAAGACTCATCTCTTCAGTGGGTCATATGATTGAGTGTAGTCTGGCCCAGGAGTGGAAAGGTGAACGGAAAGGCTCTGGAGCAACGAACCACCCTTGCTGTCTCTGCCTGGCCAGTTCCCCTCTTTCCACTGGGATTCTCTGCCTCTAACCCTATTACAGGGGCTGAGTCACTGGCTTACTGGGGCTCTTTCATACCGTCCCTAGGAGGGGTGAGTGGGTTGAGTCACTGATGTGATCTTCCTGTCTGGATTGGCGCCCCCCCTTGGGTTGTGCCGTGTCGGAGATCTTTGTGGGCTATACTCGGGCTTGTCTCAGGATGGTAGGTTGGTGGTTGAAGATATCCCTCTAGTGGTGTGGGGGCTGTGCTTTTGCAAAGTGGGTGGGGTTATATCCTTCCTGTTTGGCCCTGTCCGGGGGTGTTCTCGGATGGGGCCACAGTGTCTCCTGACCCCTCCTGTCTCAGCCTCCAGTATTTATGCTGCAGTAGTTTATGTGTCGGGGGGCTAGGGTCAGTTTGTTATATCTGGAGTACTTCTCCTGTCCTATTCGGTGTTCTGTGTGAATTTAAGTGTGCTCTCTCTAATTCTCTCTTTCTCTCTTTCGTTCTCTCTCTCGGAGGACCTGAGCCCTAGGACCATGCCTCAGGACTACCTGACATGATGACTCCTTGCTGTCCCCAGTCCACCTGGCCGTGCTGCTGCTCCAGTTTCAACTGTTCTGCCTTATTATTATTGGACCATGCTGGTCACTCATGAACATTTGAACATCTTGGCCATGTTCTGTTATAATCTCCACCCGGCACAGCCAGAAGAGGACTGGCCACCCCACATAGCCTGGTTCCTCTCTAGGTTTCTTCCTAGGTTTTGGCCTTTCTAGGGAGCTTTTCCTAGCCACCGTGCTTCTACACCTGCATTGCTTGCTGTTTGGGGTTTTAGGCTGGGTTTCCGTACAGCACTTTGAGATATCAGCTGATGTACGAAGGGCTATATAAATAAATTTGATTTGATTTGATCTTATACCCCTTTCGAACCAAGACGAAAAGCCTGTAGTTTAATTTCCGCCAACCCGAGGTAGTCATGATTGCAGTAATATACTGTACGTAAAAGTCCCGCGAACGTCTCAGTATAAGCATCTGCTTTCATCTTACTGGCTTTTGGCACGCAATAAATCATGAACATTCTATTGTTGTTGTCCGACATTAAACTTGTCCTAAGTATAAACACATAAACGGTATGACATGCTCTATTTTTTTCACACAGAAAACCCCCCTGATCTGTTTCAAAATGTATTTAGAACAAGCCAGGCAACTAAAAGCTATTTTCTACACAATGTTTTGGTTCATTGCAATCTTGTTAGCTACAGATGAAGGATATTGATTCGATCACCCTGTTGCAAAATAACTATCCTTCAATGCAGGAAATGTAAAACGTGTAGTGTATTTGAGGTTTAAAAAGGCATCTGAAGTTTGTAAATTCCACTTTGAAATGTCAAGCTTCAAATTAAATGTTATTTGTCACATTCTTCATAAACAACAAGTGTAAACTAACAGTGAAATGCTTAAGGGCCCTTCCCAACAATAATAATAACACAAGGAATACATGCACAATAATGAATGATAAATTGGCTATATATAGAGTTCCATGTATTCATGGCTCTATGTAGTACTGTGCACCTCCCGTAGTCTGTTCTGGACTTGGGGACTGTGAAGAGACCTCTTGTGGCATGTCTTGTGGCGAGGTAGATATGTTCATATACAGTGCCTTCAAAAGGTATTCACACCCCTTGACTTTTTCCACATTTTGTTGTGCTACAGCCTGAAGTTAAAATTGATTACATTTAGATTTTTTTGTCACCTGCCTACACACAATATCACATAATGTCAAAGTGGAATTATGTTTTTCAACATTTTTACAAATTCATTAATAATGAAAAGCTGAAAGCATGCGTAGACCAGCTGGCTGGTGTGTTTCCAGATATATTCAATCACTCCCTATCCCAGTCTGTTGTCCCCACATGCTTCAAGATGGCTACCATTGTTCCTGTACCCAAGAAGGCAAAGATAGCTGAACTAAATTACTACTGCCACGTAGCACTTACTTCTGTCATCATGAAGTGCTTGACTAGAGACAAGTCAAGGATCAAATCACCTTCACCTTACTGGCCACCCTAGACCCACTTCAGGTAGCATACAGACCCAACAGGTCCACGGACGATGCAATAGCCATCACACTGCACACTGAATATCTCAACTGGACAAAAGGAATACCTATGTAAGAATGCTGTTCATTGACTACAGCTCAGCATTCAACACCATAGTTCCCTCCAAGCTCATCATCAAGCTGGAGGCTCTGTGTCTCAACCCTGCCCTGTGCAATTGGGTCCTGGACTTTCTGACGGGCCACCCTCAGGTGGTGAAGATAGAAAACAACATCTACACTTCGCTGACCCTCAACACTGGGGCCCACAAGGGTGCGTGCTCAGCCCCCTCCTGTACTTCCTGTTCACCCACGACTGCGTGACCATGCACGCCTCCAACTTAATCATCATGTTTGCAGATAACACAACAGTAGTGGGCTTGATTACCAACAACGACGAGACAGCCTACAGGGAGGAGGTGAGGGGACTAGGAGTGTGGTGTCAGGAAAACGATCTCTGATCAATGTCATGATCTTGGACTTCAGGAAACAGCAGAGGGAGCACCCCCATATTCCACATCGGCGTACATATCACAGACAAACTGAAATGGTCCACTCATACAGACAGTGTGGTGAAGAAAGCGCAACAGCACTGCTTCTACCTCAGGAGGCTTGAAATTTGGTTTGTCACCCAAAACCCTGACAAACTTTTACAGATGCACATTCGAGAGCATCCTGTTGGGCTGTATCACAGCCTGGTATGGAAACTGCACCACCCTCAACCGCAAGGCTCTCCAGAGGGTTTTGCGGTTTGCACAATGCATCACTGGGGGCAAACTACCTGCCCTCCATGACACCAACAGCACCCGATGTCACAGGAAGGCCAAAAAGATCATCAAGGACATCAGCCACCTGAGCCACTGCCTGTTCACACCGCTACCATCCAAAAGGCGAGGTCAGTACAAGTGCATCAATGCTGGGACCGAGAGACTGAAAAACAGCTTCTATTCCAAGGCCATCAGACTGCTAAACAGCAATCACTAACTCAGAGATGCTGCTGCCTACATTGAGACCCAATCACTGGTCACTTTAATACATGTATCAGTTGTCACTTTATACAATGCATTCTAAATAATGCCACTTTAGTAATGTTAACATATCTTACATTACTCATATCACATGTATATACTGTATTTTCTGCCATCTATTGCACCTTGCCAATGCCGCTCGGCCATCGCTCATCCATGTACTTACATGTACATATTCTCATTCACCCCTTTAGATTTGTGTGTATTAGGTAGTTGTTGGGGAATTATTAGATGACTTGTTAGATGTTACTGCACTGTCGGAACTAGAAGCACAAGCATTTCTCTACTCTCGCATTAACATCTGCTGACAGTGTGTATGTGACAAATAACATTTGATATGATTTGCAATATCTTAGGTCAATAACTATTCAACCCCTTTGGAATGGCAAACCTAAATAAGTTCAAGAGTAACAAATGTGCTTAACAAGTCACAAAATAAATGGCATGGAATCACTCCGAGTGCAATAATAGTGTTAAACGTGAGTTTTGAATGACTACCTTACAGTATCTATGTGCCCCACACATACATTGTTAGGTCCCTCAGTCAAGCAGTGAACTTCAAACACAGATTCAACCACAAACACCAGTGAGTTTTTCCAATGCCTCTCAAAGAAGGGCACCTAGTGGTAGATGGGTAAAAAAAAAAAAAGCAGACATTGAATTTCCCTTGGTGCATGGTGAAATGATTAATTACACTTTGGATGGTGTGTCAATACACCAAATCACTACAAAGTTACAGGCATTAAACATTTAGAGAGTTACTTTAAAACAGTTAGAGAGTTAATGGCTGTGATAGGAGTAAACTGAGGATGGATCAACAACATTGTAGTTACTCCACAATGCTAACCTAATTGACAGAGTAAAAATAAGGAAGCCTGTACAGAATGCAAATACTCCAAAACATGCATCCTGTTTGCAAGAAGGCACTAAAGTAATATTGCCCCCCAAAAATGTGGCAAAGCAATTTACTTTTTGTCCTCAGTACAAGGCGTTATATTTTGGGCATCATGTTATGAGTGCAGTATGCTTGTAATAGTTAAGGACTGGGGAGTTTTTCAGGACAAAAAAATTAACATAATGGATCTAAGCACAGGCAAAATCCTAGAGGAAAACCTGGTTCAGTATGCTTTCCACCAGACACTAAGAGATTTTAATTCACCTTTCAGCAGGACAATAACCAAAAACACAAGGCCAAATATACACTGGAGTTGCTTACCAAGAAGACATTGAATGTTCTTGAGTGGTCGAATTACAAATTTGACTCAAATCTGCTTGAAAATCATTGGCAAGACCTAAAAACTGTTATCTAGCAATGATCAGAAACCATTTTGAGCTTGAATAATTTTGAACAGAACGATGGGCAAATGTTGCACAATCCAGGTGTTGAAAGCTGTAAGAGACTTACCCAGAAAGACTCACAGCTGCAATCGCTGCCAAAGGTGCATTTACTCAGGGGGTTGAAGACTTATCTAATCAAGATATTTCAGTGTTTAATCTTTCACTAATTTCTTTACATATTGTGGATTATTTTCAGACTTTGACATTAAAAGAGTATTTTGTGTTGATGGTTGACATAAAATGACATCAAGTCAATTGTGATCCCACTTTGTAACACAATAAAATGCGGGAAAAGTAAAGTGTTGAGAATAATTTCTGAATGAACTGTAGTTAGGGGTAAATTGACGAGGTAACAGGATAGATAATTAACAGTAGCAGCAGCGTATGTGAGTCAAAAGAGTTAGTGCAAAGAGGGGCAATGCAGATAGCTATTTGGTTAACTATTTAGTAGTCTCATGGCTTGGGGGTAGAAGCTGTTCAGGGTCCTGTTGGTTCCCAACTTGATGCATCGGTACCGTTTGCATCGGTACCTGCTACCATGCGGTAGCAGAGAGAACAGTCTGTGACAATGTATCAACCCCTGCAAAAATGTCAAGTAATTATATTCCACATAATAAATCATATTTCCTTTTGCAGCACGGTTATTTTTCTGCTGTAGCAAACTCAAATTATAATTCTACATCTGTAGCTAGCCAGCTCACATAATTACCAGAACATCACCAGCCCTCTCCTTTCCTCCTTTCGGAAAATCTGACCATGACTCCATTTTGCTCCTCCCCGCCAAAAAAACAAAAAGTCTGTTTTGATCACGTGGACTGGAATATGTTCTGGGTCGCCTCTGGGGATAACATCAATGAATACACCGACTCAGTCACCAAATTATTTTAAAAAATGCATAGATTATGTTATACCGATGGTGTCTTTCAACACTTACAAGAATCAACGACCGTGGACTGATGGCAACCTTGTCGGGAATTGAAACAGAGAGATTGTGACCGGGGACAATTGTATGGTTAAACAGTACAAATACGACCTACGCAGATGGATCAAGATGGCAAATTACAAGTATAGAGACAAAGTGGAGGAGCAATTCAGCTGGTCGGACAAGAGGCTTATGTGACAGGGTCTTTTAAGGATCACGGGTAACAAAAGAAAGCCAGTCACTTCGCGGACACCAACGGCCCTCTACTGGATGAGCTAAACACATTTTTCTCTCGCTTGAGCATAACTACTCTGAGCTATGGTCTCCACGGAGGACGTATGTAAGTCGTTCAAACAAGACGACATCCCTAGCCGCGCTCTCAGAGCATGTGCAGACCTGCTAGCTGTTGTGTTTTCAGACATTTTGAATCTCTCTCTAGCTCAGGCAATTACTCCCACCTGCTTCATCCCCTTGCCCAAGAAAGGGAAAGTAACTGCACTGAATGACTGCCAAACCATAGCTCTCACTTCCATCATCAAGAAGTGCTTTGCTAGGCTAGTCAAAGAACACATCACCTCCTCCCTCCCCAACACAGTCAACCCTTTCCAATTCACCTACCGCCCCGACAGATCCACAGATGATGCAATCGCTATTACACTGCCCGCTGCCCTCACCAAACTGGACAAAATGAATGCATATGTGAGGATGCTATTCATTGACTACAGCTCGGCCTTCAATACCATAGTGCCCTCCAAGCTCACCACAAAGCTCAAGGCCCTGGGACTAAACTCCTCCCTATGCAACTGGGTCCTGGACTTCCTGACGGGCTACCACTCTGGTGGATTGGTGCCAGGTAAAGAACCTCTCCCTCAACATCAGCAAAACAAAGGAGCTGATTGTGAACTTCAGGAGGAACCAGGTTGGACATGCCCCCATCCTCATCAATGGGTCCGCCATGGAGAAAGTAAAAAATGTTAAGTTCCTCGGCATACACCTCTCTCAGGAGCTGAAACAGTCAAACCACATGGACACCATGGTGAGGAAGCCACGACAGCATCTCTTCAAACTCAAGATGCTAAAAAAATTCAGCCTGTCCCCGAGGGCTGTCACACTGTTCTACAGGAGCGCCATCGGGGGTATACTGACCTGCACTGCTGACCGCAAGGCGCTGCAGAGGGTGGTACGGTCAGCCGAATGCACCATTGGGTGCACACTGCCTGCCCTCCAGGACACCTACGCAGGAAGGTCAAGAAGATCATCAGGGACCACTTCAAATGTATGGTAAACTGATATCAGGTGAGACATTGAGGTAATCTATCTTTTATCACCCTAGTGATAAGAATCATCTTCGCACAGATTTACAGTTTCACCTAAGATATAATGTATGTTACATAAATAATGCTTGGCATGTGATTCTTTGAAATCACTTCAGACACACTTAGCAACATTAATGCATGCTGCGTCATTACACCCCTTCAGGGTTGTCTTATATAACATGATACAATAACACAATACGTAATTCCCTTCCTGTCTGATACTGACATATTCCCTGACTTAAAAGCATCAACCATTTCTTGGGGGACTTTCAGTGTCTACCATCCATCCAGTGTCTACCATACATCCATCCACCAATCCAACCCATCAATCCAATCCAGTATTTAGTTATCTATAAATACTACAGTATACAAAGGTAAATACTACCGTTTTCACTGTAGTATTTTTGAGGACTTCATTCACTACAGTGAATACCATAGTATTTCTACCATAGTATACTGTATAATTTTTTTCATGTGGGAAGGGTTTGTGACTTGAAATGATTTCATCCTAAGAACTGTTTTTGTAAGAAAGGGTTATGTGATGATTATATGGAAGGCAAGATGGATTCTTTGGAAGGCAAGAAGGGTTTTTCAATGTATTTATTTGAGTCAATACAAGTTAGAATAACCTTTGGCAGTGATTACAGCTGTGAGTCTTTCTGGATAAGTCTCGAAGATCTTTGCACACCTGGATTGTACAATATTGCACATTAATCTTTAAAAAATTATTATCAACGTGGTTGTTGATCATTGCTAAACAGCCATGTTCAAGTCTTATCATATATTTTCAAGCCGATTTAAGTCAAAACTGTAACTAGGCCACTCAGAAACATTCAATGTAATATTGGTTAGCAACTATTTGGCCTTGTGTTTTAGATTATTGCCCTGCTTAAAGGTGAATTAATCTCCCAGTGCCTTTTGGAAAGCAGCCTGAACCAGGTTTTTCTCTAGGATTTTGCCTGTGCCTTAGCTTTATTCTGTTTATTTTTATTTAAAAAAAAACTCCCTAGTCCTTGCCGATCACAGGCATACCCATAACATGATGCAGCCACCACCATGCTTGAAAATATGAATAGTGGTACTCAGTGATGTGTTGCATTGGATTTGCTCCAAACATAATGCTTTATATTCAGTACATAAAGTGTATTTCTCTGCCACATTTGGTTTTTGTTGCAGTTTTACTTCAGTGCCTTATTGCAAACAGAATGCATGTTTTCCCCCCAAAATTATTCTGTAAATACGCTTCCTTCTTTTCGCGCTCTCATTTAGTGTTGTGGAGTAACTACAATGATGTTGATCCATCCTCAGTTTTCTCCTACCAAAGCCATTAAACTATATAACTGTTTTAAAGTCATTATTGGCCTCATAGGGAAATCCCTGAGCGAATGCCTTCCTCTCCGGCAACTGAGTTAGGAAGGATGTCTGGATCATTGTGGTGACTGGATATATTGATACACATCCAAAGTGTAAGTAGTAACTTCATAATGCTCAAAGGGATATTCAATGTCTGCTACCAATAGGTGCACTTCTTGGCAAGGCATTGGAAAACTTCACTGGTCTTTGTGGTTGAATCTGTGTTTGAAATTCACTGCTTGACTGAAGGACTTTACAGATAATTGTAGGTGTGGTACAGAGATGAGGGAGTCATTCAAAAATCGTGTTATTGTTTGCACACAGTGAGTCCATGCAACTTATTATGTGACTTGTTAAGCACCTTTTTACTCCTGAATTGATTTAGGCTTGCCATAACAAAGGGGTTAAATACTTATTGACACAAGACATTTCAGCTTTTTTTTTTTATTAATTTGTAAAAAAAAAAAAATCTAAACACATAATTCCACTTTGACATTATGGGGTATTGTGTGTAGACCAGTGACACAAAATCACAGCATGTGAGTCAAGGGGTGTGAAAACTTTCTGAAGGCACTGTATATATTTATGGAGACAAGCAGAAGAACCCTTTTTGGTTCTTCTTGGCACCTGTTTTCTATGAGTGTAATTTTGGGATTCTATTATTTTATCACTGTGGTTAATGCACATCCTAAGGTAAACAGCTAAACTGATATGCTATATTAAATATAGTATAATTCTTTGTTATATGACCATCATTTTCCAGATATTTTTGTGTTTAAAGTGAAGCGTTTTTTCAATGGAGTACTGCAATGGCAGCCTACAGGTGGAAAATTAGGGACCCTGAATAAAACATGTTTTAAAACATTATTTGATAGCGAAGGACACGTTCAACCAAACGAAGCAACTCCAGCGCCTGCTCAGGTCAGTTTTCATTGTTGAGACTGTGTTTCTCCCATTGACTCTCTCTGCTTTCTGGGCACCTGCGCTTGCTAGCCCGCCCTCCTGCAAACATACTGCCTACTGAGGTCCCCCCCTTTTCTCTACTGTAGAAAACAGGTTTTCCAGCACTTGCCAGAGCTGCTCGCAATGGACAGCGTTGTGAAGATACAATGATCTCTTTCTCAGCACGACCACTTGAATGAAATCACTGTTGACAAGCGGTCTTAACACAGAACCGAGAGAGACCGAGAGGGAGAGTGAGAGACCAAGAGGGAGAGTGAGAGACCGAGAGGGAGAGTGAGAGACCGAGAGGGAGAGAGAGAGAAGGAGAGCTCTGTGGACTATCTTTGACACAAAGAAACAGGGTTTTGAACCTGCAAACCGAGGAGCTTCTGTCACATCTCTAGTTGCTCTACATCTAGAATAGCCAAGATGGAAGAAGATTTGGATGACGGTCAGACTCAGAAAGGTAAGGAAAGAGAAAGAGTATTTTTTTTACATTTAAGTGGATGGATTGAGATTTCCTTAGAGTAAAATCTTCCCCTAATTTCTTTGTCTGTCTGTCAGTGGACTATTTATTCAGAAAGGATTGAGTAAATAGTTGGTTAATAATCTGGGTATAAAAGAGCATCTGTTTTGGTTGTTCCTTTGTCCACTGAGTGTCTGCTTGACTGAAGTGTATTTGTGTGTGTGTGTGTTGTCTGCTGTCGAGACAGTCAGAGAGTGGTGTGAACTGCTTCTCTGAGCGTTGACTGTGAAAGCACAGGGAGAATTGTCTTTGTTCACAGGCGTCTCGGTAAGGCTCTCGCATGCCTGTCGAGATGGCTCAGGGGAACATTGAAGACAAGAGACCTCGAGCCAGCTCCTTTCACTAATAAAACCATTGTATCCAGGCTATCCACATGTCCAGCTATTGTATTTAAATCAAAGCTATTTTATTATTTTAACAACCCCCCACCCCCCACCCCCCAACATTTTTAAAGCATCTGGATTCGATGCATGTCAGAATTTCTCTCTTGTTCATGTGCATGCAGGGTATGTTGTTCGCTTTGTGCAGAGGGGTTGCTATTTAAAATGCAAACCCACCCCCTCCCATCCACCAGTGTTTAAGTGTATGCTTGAGGGGTAAATAGCTGTGTACTGTATAAATCCATTTATGATTACCAGGCACTGGCATTAGTTTGAATTTGCATTCCTCCATATTAATAAAATTGCTCCCTGTATGAAAAAAGGATGCTATCATTCTCTGAGGTGTGTCTCCCCCTTCACTCCTCCTTCCTTCCTTTTTTCCCTCCATCCCAAGTTCTGTGCACGTGACAGGGCTTCATACGTCTGTGCTTCTTTTCTTCCCACCTCCCCGTCCCTCCCATCCTGCTTCCTCTCATCCCTGAAAACCAGTGAGTGCTTCACAGGCATGAGTGAGAGCTGAAACAGTTACCATGGCACTGGCCAAGTCTAGTCATCCCTGCAGCTACTCTCTGCTCTCTGTTCTGTTCCTGCAGATGACATTTTGGTACCCTGGGCCAATCAGTTTACTCAGTGTCTGTGTGCATATGAGTGTGTTTGTGTGTGTGTGTGTGTGAGTGTCGGATGCTAGTTTACCTAGAAATACTTAGTGGCTGCAAAATTACATTGGCTCAGGAATTCTATTTTCACAGGTTCATGACTCTATACGACTATGATGTCTCAAACCTGTGGGATGACTACCGGAAACATCCTGATAGCAGTGTTGATTAAATACCGATCAGTCATTCGTGTCTGTAGTACACCACATACATTCATTTGGCTGAAGAAACCAGCTTGTTAGTCCACATATAATTACTTAGCCAATCACGCTTTCCACTACTGGTGCTGCGGCCCCACTGGCCCAAATGTGGCTAACTGACACATATCTTCTTCATCAAATCTGGAAAGTTATACATAAAACATGGCACTAAAGCAGTTTGGCTGAGTGCTGCTCGACATTAATGTTCTTCTTTCCTGCTTCCTCACTGAATCAACACACTGACTGATGAACTTCAGTAACCTGGTCCCAGACCTTTTGGTGCAGTATATCCAACGCCTCTGGCCTTACGTCATGCTAAACCATGACAATGGTCATAGGAGTTGGATATACAGCACAAACAGGTCCGGGACCAGGTGTAATCAGTGTGAAATGCCTAGCTAGTTAGCGGTATGTGCTAGTAGTGTTCAATCGGTGATGTCACTCGCTCTGAGACCTTGAAGTAGTTGTTTCCCTTGCTTTTGTGTGCAGCGATACGTAATGGAGCTTCGTGGGTGGCGGTTGTTGATGTGTTCAGAGGGGCCCTGGTTCGAGCCCAGGTTCGGGTAAAGAGAGGGACGGAAGCAACACTGATACACATGCTAGAACTTCATCTAGGGACACTTAGCTAGATGTCTTGTGCTTGAAACAAGATGATTTGATGCTCCTGTTTGCAATTATGAGGTCCGAATGCATGAATAATGCAAGTGCCAATGTAATAGGCTGCTACAGTACAGTATATGCAGTGTGTCTTGCCCACTAGAAGATAATGGAATTTTGGTTCTCGTTTAATAATTGCAGTTTGGTTCCACCATGCAAACATAATCCCTACCCCCCCCCCCCCCCCCCCCCCCAAACAGAAGAAGCAACAACCTCAAACAAACAGAAAATTGCCCCAAAACTGTCATGACATTTAAAGTACTGACACAAGGAAAATACATTTGACTATACACAGCTAGAGTAGCCATATTGAGTGGGATTGTGGTATGGTCTCACAGTATTACCCTCACAGTGAGGTTATGTGTTTTATGTTATACTTTAAAAAAAATAGCAGTCATAATCCACAGTGCAGCCATAAATAAACCTATTATTTGGCAAGCACCAACAACAATGAGTTATAACTATGTAATAATGATTAATAGACTACATATTATCTAATAATGATCTATAAACTACCTATAAAACTACAACTACAACTACAATAAAGTGAAGATTGGGCCTTACTCTTATATTTACGGGTTCTAAGTCTCTTGTCACTTGGATGAGACAATTATTCACATGACCACTGCAAATTGTACTAAGTTGGTGCCACATGAAAAGAACAGCATGGTCACCTTGCTGTTCTGAAAGACTGGCTTAAGAGCACATGACAGCGGAGATTTAAAACCCTCCTGGGAGGAAGGACAATTAATGACTTGGAGTCCCTGCCTTGAGGGCCTCTCAAATGGCTTTATGATGCCTATATTTAATGTTCAGTTGTTTTGTGTTTTCTTAGATGACAAATTAATTTCTGTTCTTTGGAGTTGTGGAGATTATTTTACATTGTTGAAAACAATGAATGGGAACACTGCTACTGTAGCATTGATTTCACTAGTCATGCCACCTAGCTTTTACCATGCTTTTTCCCCCTACTTATATATACAGTGTTGTTATGTGCTCTCTGTGATGTAACCAGAAATCTGAGCAACCTCTTAGGAAGAAGTGTCATTAAACAGTTATGCTTTTATATAATAGTCTATGTGACCTAACCTATCATTTTGGGGTGTCTGGTCACAATCTGACCCCCCACCTCAGAGAACCCTGAGTCCATGATGTATTAAGAGGACAATCAGTCGTAAGTGCACTTTCTCTGGGGTCATTCCTCCACCAACTGTCCCTGTCACCTTCTATGAGGTCACCTGTTATATGTGGACCAGAGCTCTATAGGTCATCTGTAGCCCTTTCCTGGCATTAGGGGCACCATGGACTAGCCAGGGGGCTAACATGAGAGAAGAGCAAATGTAATGCACCTACTGTACGTAACATAACATGCAATGGTTTTCAGACACAACGTAACTCTCCATGCATTGTAAAAGAGCGTATTTTTATACCCCTCAGTGCTACTTTGTAAATCCTCAAAATAACAATAAACACCCACAAATAGTTTGCATCACATTCTTTCACAAGGTCTATTTTAAGAGACTTTCAATTGTCATGTGACAGGTATTGATCATCTTAGTGTTGATCTTCTGTTATGTTGCTACTGATATTACAGATCTAGTTTAGCTTTCTAATGGAAGAGGGGTACTTCTTAATAATAATGTCAATTACAGAGTTATAGATTGGGCCTTAAAAAAATTTTGGGGTTCAAGAAACTGACCAAATATTGGAAAATATTGTATTATGGGTTCTCTATGGTCCTTGAACCCCCTCCTCAGACTGAAAATCTCAGATTGTGAGTAAGATGCACCAGCTGCTCTCTTCATCTGTTAGCCAAATGTAGCGCTTCATGCCGCGTGCCACAAGTCACCAACAACAACAGCGGACAATCCTTATTCCCCAAAATAAAATGGCTTAATCAAATGAATTTGTTATGTCAAAACATAAAATTAAGTCATCATCATCTGTCCTAGCTTGATACGGAGGAATCAATTCCACTTTAGGTAGCATTTGTAATGACATACTGCTGTGACTGCTCCAGCTCCAAATGAATGGGAAAATGTAGTAAGGCCCACCTGTTAAGACTACCTGAGCCAAGCGAAGGAATTAGTTCTCCTTCCGTTCAACTCGGTTGATCAAGTTTTATCGGCAATGTGTGATAATGTGCTCAGGAGTCAAGGCTCAATAGAGGGAAAATTCCACAACAAATAGAAATTCTTGGAACCTATCAGATCTATCCTAAAACATTAATTGAACTAGGAAAGCTACATAATTCAGGTATTGTATTGCTGTAGTATATTACATTTAAACCAATGAAATGTGTGGTACGGAACCATTATCACACATCATATGCTCCATTGTCCCCTATAAACTGGACATTTGTGTAAGATGCAGCATTGCACATTTTGAGCCCCTCTAACTTGGGCTGTGACTTTTCATGGTTTGATACATGGTTTTCCCTCTCCCAAAATCTTGAACTGATTATCCATGGAGTTAATCTTCTCACACAGTGAATTCTGGCTTTCTCCACTGCCAGCTGACCTGCTCTTCCACTTCCATTGTTTTGGACTCCAGCTGCATCCCTCCACCCTATGGAGGTCAAGGGAATTCCACCAATTGTTCCCAAATGTTCCCCAAACTTCTATAACAGTTATTAGGTGAGAGTTGGGTAAGTTGATCTTTTATAATCAGCATCACTCCGCCAAGGGAAATATGAAACACTTTCGAACAAAGATATCTACACACTGTACCGGTCAAAAGGTTGGACACACCTCATTCAAGGGCTTTTCTTTACTTTTACTATTTTCCACATTGTAGAGTAATGAAATAGCACACATGGAGTCATGTAGTAACCAAAAAAAATGTTAAACATATCAAAATATATTTTATATTTGAGATTCTTCAAAGCTCTTTGCCTTGATGACAGCTTTGCACACTCTTGGCATTCTCTCAACCAGCTTCACCTGGAAGGCTTTTCCAACCGTCTTGAAGGAGTTCATACATATGCTGAGCACTTGTTGGCTGCTTTTCCTTCACTCTGCGGTCCAAATATTCCAAAACCATCTCAATTGGGTTGAGGTTGAGTGATTGTAGAGGCCAGGTCATCTGATGCAGCACTCCATCACCCTCCTTCTTGGTCAAATAGCTCTTACACAGCCTGGAGGTATTTTGGGTCATTGTCCTGTTGAAAAACAAATGATAGTCCCACTAAGCGCAAACCAGATGGGATGGCATATCGCTGCAGAATGCTACTCTGAATCTCACAGAGACACGGCGATTAGAACCAAAAATCTCACATTTGGACATATCACACCAAAGGACAGATCTCCATAGTCTAATGTCATTTGCTTGTTTTTCTTAGCCCAAACAAGTCTCTTTTTCTTATTGGTGTCTTTTAGTAGTGGTTTCTTTGCTGCAATTCGACCATGGAGGCTTGATTCACGCAGTCTCCTCTGAACAGTTGATGTTGAGAGGTGTCTGTTACTTGACCTCTGTGAAGCATTTATTTGGGCTGCAATTTCTGAGGCTGGTAACTCTAATGAACTTATCCTCAGCAGCAGAGGTACTCTGGGTCATCCATTCCTGTTGCCATCCTCTGGAGAGCCAGTTTCATCATGGAGCTTGATAGTTTTGCAGCTGCACTTGACTGACCTTTGTGTCTTAAAGTAATGATGGATGGTAATTTCTCTTTGGTTATTTGAGATGTTCTTGCCATTAAATGGACTTATTTGGTGTTTTACCAAATAGGTCTGTCTTCTGTATACAACCCATACCTTGTCACAACACAACTGATTGGCTCAAACATTAAGAATTAAATTAAATCATTTCCACAAATTACCTTTTAACAAGGCACAACTGTTAATTGAAATGCATTCAAGGTGACTACCTCATGAAGCTGGTTGAGAGATGCCAAGAATGTGCAAAGCTGTCATCAAGGCAAAGGGTGGCTACTTTGAAGAATCTTAAATATAAAATATATTTTGATCTGTTTCACAATTTTTTGGTTACTACATGATTCAATGTGTATCATTTCATAGTTTTGATGCCTTCACTATTATTCTACAATGTAAAAATAGGAGAAATAAAGAAAAAACCTTAAATTAATAGGTTTGACCAAACTTTTGACTGGTCCTATATACTTCATTCGCACGTTCGTCATAACGATGAGACCAAGGCACAGCGTGATTTGAATACATTCTTCTTTATTTACAAAGAACACTAAACAAACGTGATGCTAATAATAACGAGTGCTGACAAGCAACTACACATAGACAATAACCCACAAAAACCAACATGAAAAATGGCAACCTAAATAGGATCCCCAATCAGAGACAACGATAAACAGCTGCCTCTGATTGGGAAGCAATTCAGGCCACCATGGATCTACATTTACTTAGACATACCAAAACCCCATAGATATACAAAAAAAAAACACACATACCACCCTCGTCACAACCTGACCTAACCAAAATAATAACGAAAACAAAGATAACTATGGTCAGGGCGTGAATTTCAGGTTGTTGTGCACTTTTTGTCTTTCAATCATTTTAATAATTTACATTTACATTTTTTCTTCACCTTTATTTAACCAGGTAGGCTAGTTGAGAACAAGTTCTCATTTGCAACTGCGACCTGGCCAAGATAAAGCATAGCAATTTGACACATACAACAACACAGAGTTACACATGGAATAAACAAAACATACAGACAATAATACAGTAGAACAAAAGAAAACAAAAAGTCTATATACAGTGAGTGCAAATGAGGTAAGTTAAGGAAATAAATAGGCCATGGTGGCGAAGTACTTACAATATAGCAATTAAACACTGGAATGGTAGATCGGGCAGAAGATGAATGTGCAAGTAGAGATACTGGGATGCAAAGGAGCAAAATAAACAAATAAATAAATACCAGTATGGGGATGAGGTAGGTAGATAGATGGGCTGTTTACAGATGGGCTATGTATAGGTGCAGTGATCTGTGAGCTGCTCTGACAGCTGGTGCTTAAAGCTAGTGAGGGAGATGTGAGTCTCCAGCTTCAGAGATATTTGCAATTCATTCCAGTCATGGGCAACAGAGAACTGGAAGGAAACACGACCAAAGGAGGAATTGGCTTCAGGGGTGACCAGTGAGATGTACCTGCTGGAGCGCGTGCTATGAGTGGGTGGTGCTATGGTGACCAGTGAGCTGAGATAAGGCGGGGCTTTACCGAGCAGAGACTTGTAGATAACCTGTAGCCAGTGGGTTTGGCGACGAGTCTGAAGCGAGGGCCAACCAACAGGAGCATACAGGTCGCAATGGTGGGGAGTGTATGGGGCTTTGGTGACAAAACGGATGGCACTGTGATAGACTGCATCCAGTTTGTTGAGTAGAGTGTTGGAGGCTATTTTATAGATGACATCACCGAAGTCGAGGATCGGTAGGATGGTCAGTTTTACGAGGGTATGTTTGGCAGCATGAGTGAAGGATGCTTTGTTGCGATATAGGAAGCCAATTCTAGATTTAATTTTGGATTGGAGATGCTTAATGTGAGTCTGGAAGGAGAGTTTACAGTCTAACCAGACACCCAGGTATTTGTAGTTGTCCACATATTCTAAGTCAGAGCCGTCCAGAGTAGTGATGCTGGACGGGCGAGCAGGTGCGGGCAGTGATCGATTGAATAGCATGCATTTAGTTTTGCTTGCGTTAAAGAGCAGTTGGAGGCCACGGAAGGAGAGTTGTTTGGCATTGAAGCTCGTCTGGAGGTTAGTTAACACAGTGTCCAAAGAGGGGCCAGAGGTTTACAGAATGGTGTCGTTTGCATAGAGGTGGATCACAGAATCACCAGCAGCAAGAGCAACATCATTGATGTATACAGAAAAGAGAGTCGGCCCGAGAATTGAAACCTGTGGCACACCCATAGAGACTGTCAGAGGTCCGGACAACAGGCCCTCCGATTTGACACACTGAACTCTATCAGAGAAGTAGTTGGTGAACCAGGCGAGGCAATCATTTGAGAAACCAAAGCTGTCGAGTCTGCCAATAAGATTGTTGTGTTTGACAGAGTCGAAAGCCTTGGCCAGGTTGATGAATACGGCTGCACAGTAATGTCTCTTATCGATGGCGGTTATGATGTCGTTTAGAACCTTGAGCGTGGCTGAGGTGCACCCATGAACAGCTCTGAACCCAGATTGCATAGCGGAGAAGGTATGGTGGGATTCGAAATGGTCAGTAATCTGTTTGTTAACTTGGCTTTCGAAGACCTTAGAAAGACAGGGTAGGATAGATATAAGTCTGTAGCAGTTTGGGTCTAGAGTGTCACCCCCTTTGAAGAGGGGGATGACCGCTGCAGCTTTCCAATCTTTGGGAATCTCAGATGATACGAAGGGGAGGTTGAACAGGCTAGTAATAGGGGTTGCAACAATTTTGGCAGATCATTTTAGAAAGAGAGGGTCCAGATTGTCTAGCCCGGCTGATTTGTAGGGGTCCAGATTTTGCAGCTCTTTCAGAACATCAGCTATTTGGATTTGGGTAAAGGAGAAATGGTGGGGGCTATAAATACTATATAATTATAAAGTATAAATACTTTAGAAAAAAAAGCTAATCCACGCCACATTGGGTGAGGCGGGTTGCAGGAGAGTATTTAGAAGTTGAGGTTTAGCAAAATATTTGAAAAGATATGCGAAGAAAAATATGTAAAACGATATATACAAGGGACACGACAGGACAAAGACATCTGACTGCTACGCCATCTTGCATTCACCTAACAAACACTTTGTACTTTTTGTTTACACTTTTAACATATGCCACTTACCCATTTAGACTACATTTAGACTATTAGCCCACACAGTGACAAGAATGCACTTTCATGTCTGGTTTAGGACCTCATATTGAAGCTTATAGAGATCTTTAAATGGCCTACTTTGGTTTAGATACAAGCTTCATGAAACCTCTAACCCAATAAATGCATTTGACTTGGTGAAAATCAGTTTTTCAAACCTAACTTGCTTACCACTTTTCCATGTGGTTTCTTTCTTCACAGACTCCATGAAATGATTACCTCTTCATTAATATTTGGCAAAATTATATATTTTGTATGTTGTTTCCTATAAAGGGTGGCTCAACTGACCACTTCGGCTCAACTTACACCACTCTCCCCTACTGGCCAAAGTCTGAGTGATTTCTCATTGTTCTCACAATAATGTCCAGCAGGTGCTCAAAAAACACGACAACATATTTCAATAACTTTTCGGTCGGGAATGTCTTATCTTTTACCGAAAGTTATATGACTTTATGTGATGTGATCATATTAATATAAATATGAATTGTGCATCTAAAAATTTAATTTGAATGGTAAATATAATCATTTGGGACTGAACTTAAAATCACACATTGGAGACAACTGCACGAAACCTGCTCGCATGGTTAAATATTTCACCAAACATTACAGAAGCATGTACATCATTTGGGGGTCTTGATTAATTCAGTCCCTTTCAAAACCAATGCCTGGGCTTTCAGATCTGACCTGGGCCTGCACTGTACTTCACCCCAGAGGGTTATCTGTGTAATGAGTCTCATTCACCATTGTCCTAGTGAATTTGTTGACACACAGTAACTGGGTCACAGCTCTGAAGTACCCTTGTCTATTCTCAGATTTTGCACCGTGGTTGACATGGCAACCATACTGGTTGATTAAACATGCGCAGAGTAATAAGGGACGGGGAGAGCTCTGAAAACCTGCATGCTCCAGGCAGGGGAAGAGGCCGAACTAACGGTATCGGGAAAGCGAGCGTGGAGACACGTACTCTTCCGACATTCACAGACTAAAACATCCAACCATACCCCCCACTGCTTAGTGTAAGTCTCCAGGCTTCCAGATCTAGTGAACAATAAATGCGCAAATGTACCTTATGTACACCACAAGCCACTCCAACCACACTCATTTGCTTTCTCTTATGTATTCTCTTTCCTTCTCTCTCAAGATCTCCCTCTGCCCCCCCCCCCCCTCCTCACCTCTTCATCATCAAACTTTGCATCATCAATGTTTTATGAGAGGTGACCATTATATGATGGCAACCTCAACCATTTATATGGGTTTGTGCATGCGTGCACGTTTGTGTGCCTATGTGCATTTGTGTGTGTGTCTGTGTACCCCTTTTGACTGTCGGACATGATGCAGACAGATGGGAGAGAGGTGGGAATGGGGAGGGGGTATGGGAGGGGGGTGTCCTTTCTCTTTGTATTAGAGAGAGACGCCTGCTGTTGATTGGACTGGAGAGATGGGTCACGACCAAATTACAGGCTTACATTTTTGAAGAGGGGCTTTTTGTGCGGGAGACAATTGATCCTTCTCTAAGCCCGCCCCCCTTGGTTACTGTTGCAGCGTCAGACAAGATTTCCCTCTGAAACCCAATTCCTCACTCAAACTACTAAAACCGCTTCAATGATCTCAAAATGAGGTTGTATTACACAGTGAAATTAAACACAGACTACCCCTTGCTAATCAGAAGATTCTTGGGTATTTTGTGGTGGACTGCATACAGTCAAAGCTATTAACCACTTTTGGAGTTAACTTGCTCTCAGATCATATCCTGATGTCGACAGCAGACGAAAGTTGTATTCATAATATAAACTCATCTAAACAGGAATCGTCCCTTTTTCAGGACCCTGTCTTTCAAGGATAATTCGTAAAAATCCAAATAACTTCATAGATCTTCATTGTAAAGGGTTTACACACTGTTTCCCATGCTTGTTCAATGAACCATGAACAATTAATAAACATGCACCTGTGGAAGGGTTGTTAAGACACTAACAGCTTACAGACGGTAGGCAATTAAGGTCACAGTTATGAAAACTTAGTACACTAAAAAGGCCTTTCTACTGAATCTGAAAAACACCAAAAGAAAGATGCCCATGGTCCCTGTTCATCTGTGCGAACGTGCCCTAGGCATGCTGCAAGGAGGCATGAGGACTGCAGGTATGGTCAGGGCAATACATTGCAATGTTCTTACTGTGAGAACATGCTACAGGGAGACAGGACGGACAGGACAGGGAGACAGGACGGACAACTGATCGTCCTCACAGTGGCAGACCACGTGTAACAACACCTGCACAGGATCGGTATAACTGAACATCACACCTGCGGGACAGGTACAGGAGTTCAACAACAACTGCCCTAGTTACACCAGGAACACACAATCCCTCGATCAGTGCTCAGACTGTCTGCAACAGGCTATCCACCAGAATGTTGCAATTGGTTGCTCCAAATTCTGGGACAGGGCATAGCGAAGGGTCAATTGAAGGTGGAGCCTGTCTCTTGATTCAGCATTTATTTATAGCTTAAAGCTTCTCCATGTGTAGCCATGTTTTTATGTACTGTAGTAAGTTCATTTTATATGTAATGGTGTCCTAATTAAAAGGTTTCATACAATAAAGTTCAAGAGCATAGTATGATCATCATTTAAAGGGATAGTGCAAGATTCTGACAATTAAGCAGATGAGTTAGATGAACTCACGGATAACATTTTTTATGTCTCTATGTGCAGTTTGAAGGAAGTTGTTGGTAGTTTTGCGAGTCAATGCTAACTAGCATAAGCACAATGACTGGAAGTCTACCAGAATCTCCCACTATCCCTTTAAAGAGCGATAGCCCCCTCGTTTTGAAAATGACCTTAGTGTCATCGATATGAGTCAGGAACATTTATTCTAGAGTGAAAATGTACTACAAAGAGTAAATAGGATAATTTTGGTCATAAAGTCAGTCTCTTCCAAAACTGAGATTTGCGAGAAGTTAGACAACATATATATACAGTACCAGTCAAAAGTTTGGACACACCTACTCATTCAAGGGTTTTTCTTTATTTTTAATATTCCACATTGTAGAATAATAGTGAAGACATCAAAACTATGAAATAACACACATTGAATCATGTTGTAACCAAAAAAGTGATATACAAAACTAAATGTATTGTATATTTCAGATTCTTCAAAGTAACTGCCCTTTGCCTTGATGACAGCTTTGCACACTCTTGGTATTCTCTCAACCAGCTTCATGAGGTAGTCACCTGGAATGCATTTCAATTAACATGTGTGCCTTGTTAAAAGTTAATTTGTGGAAATTATTGCATTTGAGCCAATCAGTTGTGTTGTGACAAGGTAATCAAATCAAATCAAATGTATTTATATAGCCCTTTGTACATCAGCTGATACCTCAAAGTGCTGTACAGAAACCCAGCCTAAAACCCCAAACTCAAGCAATGCAGGTGTAGAAGCTCGGTAGGGGGGATATATAGAAGACAGCCCTATTTGGTAAAAGACCAAGTCCATATTATGGCAAGAACAGCTCAAATAAGCAAAGAGAAATTACAGACAATCAACACTTTAAGACATGAAGGTCAGTCAATGCGGAAAATTTCAAGAACTTTTAAAGTTTCTTCAAGTCCAGTCGCATAAACCATCAAGCGCAATGATGAAACTGACTCTCATGAGGACAGCCACAGGAAAGGAAGACCCAGAGTTACCACTACTGCAGAGGATAAGTTCAGTCTCAGAACTTGCAGCCCAAATAAATGCTTCACAGAATTCAAGTAACAGACACATCTCAACATCATCTGTGTGAATCAGTGTGAATCAGGCCTTCATAGTCGAATTGCTTCAAAGAAACCACTACTAAAGGACACCAATAAGAAAATGAGACGTGCTCCGGCCAAGAAGAATGAGTAAAGGACATTAGACCGGTGGAAATCTGTCCTTTGATCTGTCAAAATTTGAGATATTTGGTTCCAACCGCTGTGTCTTTGTGAGATGCAGAGTAGGGGAACTAATGATCTCCGCATGTGTGGTTCCCACCGTGAAGCATGGAGGAGGAGGTGTGATGGTGTGGGGGTGCTTTGCTGGTGACACTGTCAGTGATTTATTTAGAATTCAAGGCACACTTAACCAGCATGGCTACCACAGCATTTTGCAGCGATATACCATCCCACCTGGTTTGTGCTTAGTGGGACTATCATTTGTTTTTCAACAGGCCAATGACCCAACACACCTCCAGGTTGTGTAAGGGATATTTTTCCAAGGAGGAGAGTGATGTAGTGCTGCATCAGATGACCTGGCCTCAAAGATCACCCGAACTTAACCCAATTGAGATCTTTTGGGATGAGTTGGACCGCAGAGGAAAGGAAAAGCAGCCACCAACAAGTGCTCAGCATTTGTGGGAACTCCTTCAAGACTGTTGGAAAAGCATTCCAGGTGAAGCTGCTTGAGAGAATGCCAAGAGTGTGCAAAGCTGTCATCAAGGCATAGGATGGCTTCTATAAAATATTTTAGGATTTGTTTAACTATGTGATTGGTTACTACGTGATTCCAGGTGTTATTTCAAAGTTTTGATGTCTTCACTGTTAGTCTACAATGTGTAAAATTGTCAAATTAAAGAAAAACCCTAGAATGAGTAGGTGTGTCCAAACTTTTGACTGGTACTATATGTCACGGAATGAAAGGTAGCGTAACAGTGTTCCTTGGGTTGGGTTGGGTTCATTTTAATCCGGCCCACATGCCCACAGCTGGCAACACCTAAGTAATTATACATCATTATACAGCTGTTTGGCTTGGGGGTGTGGTTTGATGTGGGTGTTTCTTGGGTGTGTCCTTTTCATCACCAGGACACACCCATCTGTCAGAACCTTGCCTGCAGAACAAACAAACCTCCTGCAAGTTTAGTTCAATAACTTCAGGCAGATGTATGGTGAGATGCCAAAGGAAGCTTTGAATAGGTCAGTAGCCTATAGTGTAATATGAGAAGAATGCAATTGCTGAATTTATGTAGATATTCTAATCTAAGTGTTTTGATAACTGTCAAATGTTGTAACAGATCCATGTAGAATAAACAACCCTTACATAATACCATAGAAGTAGTGTTCTGCTAATATAACAATGTCCACATTTCATCTTTCATTGTAATTCCCAGCCGATTCAATAGCTATCGGCATTTTATCTTGTGGTAATAGGGCTACCTTGGAAACATGTCAGAGTGGTCACACCGTCCTGTGTGGTGTCTCATATTTTTTATTGGCTCCAAACCAACTGTGCTATTTTGTTAGTTTTTTCCCATTGTTTGTAACTAATTTGGTACATAATGTTGCTGCTACTGTCCCTTATGACCGAAAAGATATTCTGGACATCAGAACAGAGATTACTCACCTCAAACTGGACAAAGATTTTTTCTTAAATGAGTCAGATGCGAAGGATATACTGCTATGTCAAGACAAGGTCCAAATCCCAGTCACCTGTGTGAAGAAAAGAAGGAGAAAAAGGGGGAGTGCCTTGTAAGAATTTGCCAACGAGTAGGTAAACCACCACCACCCTCCATATTATTGGCCAACGTGCACACTATCAACCAAAAGAGTTCTCATCTATATTAATCGTAGCCATCTATTTACCACCACAGACCGATGCTGGCACGAAGCCCGCACTCAACGAGCTGTATAAGGCCATAAGCAAACAAGAAAATGCTCATCCAGAAGCGGCGCTCCTTGTGGCCGTGGACTTTAATGCAGGCAAACTTAAATCCGTTTTACCTCATTTCTACCAGCATGTCACATGTGCAAGCAGAGGAAAAAAACTCTAGACCACTACTTCTCCACACACAGAGACGGATACAAAGCTCTCCCTCACCCTCCATTTGGCAAATCTGACCATAATGCCAGATGTAGACTGACTGGCTCCAGATTGAATTAGATTCAGGCCAGTGAATACGTTACAGTATGCAACCAACTGTGATATGTTTTGCTATGGCCCTGGGTTGGTTTGTGTTTTGTTGCTGCTAGTTAGTACACTGTTGAATAGTAGTCAGACATGAGTAAGCTAGTACCACCATAGCTGCATCCAATATTTATTTGTGCCATAGACATGGGTTGCACCTCAGATGCTGGTGACTGTTTAGTCTAAATTTCACTAAGTTGCAGTGGCATGGAAATATGATGACAAGTAGGCAAATAATTAGTATGAAACAACTTTTCCATATGATGTGGTCAAATTTATTTTAAATGTCAATGTTGCCATTACTGTTACTGGCAGAATTCGTAAAAAATACACTATATATACAAAAGTATGTGGACAAATTAGGGAATTTGGCTATTTCAGCTACACCCGTTGCTGACAGGTGTCAAATTTATTTTAAATGTCAATGTTGCCATTACTGTTACTGGCAGAATTCGTAAAAAATAAACTATATATACCAAAGTATGTGGACAAATTAGTGAATTTGGCTATTTCAGCTACACCCGTTGCTGACAGGTGTATAAAATGACCAAATACATGACCAGCAATCTATGGTCTAGCTGCTGGTATACTCACCACCACTGGGGACCAACAAACTCCAACAACCTATTCCGCATCATGACAGGCTCCAACCATAGTTGTTGGCTGTTCATCCTCCATGTAGGGCTTTTCAGTCTCAAACGGCAGTGGTCCTTTGTACGCGTTGGTTGGGGGTGATGAAACAACAGATCCCCAGTCAACGGGGAAGCAAAGTTGACGTGGACATGCCCCTTTGTGGAGCTTGGCGAAAAGGGGCATGATTTGTTGAGATAATTATAATCCAAACCCAACCTTCAATTACTCATTTGGACGCACTGTTACAAACTTTGTTTTTGACGGGACTGACTTTATGGCCAAAATGATCCTATTTACACTTTGTAGCCAATTTGTTTTATTTCCACCACTCTCCCATACATATGCTGCTGTTCTATCCGCATGCATTGATGTCAGAGGGACAAAAAAAGATTTTGTTGTTGGCATTAACTTCTTTGTTGTTGAAATATGACATGGCAGTTTCGCCAGGATTCCAGGCTGGTCATGGCTCACATCAACATCATTATCCCAGAAACTCTAGATCCACTCCAATTTGCATACTTCCCTAACAGATCCACAGATGATGCAATCTCTATTGCAGTCCACACTGCCCTTTCCCACCTGGGCAAAAGGAATACCCATGTGAGAATGTTATTCATTGACTACAGCTCAGCGTTCAACACCATAGTGCCCTCAAAGCTCATCACTAAGCTATGGACTCTGGGACTAAACACCTCCCTCTGCAACTGGATCCTGGACTTCCTGACGGGCCGCACCCAGGTGGTAAGGGTAGGTAACAACACATCTGCCATGCTGATCCTCAACACGGGGGCCCGTCAGGGATGCGTGCTCAGTCCCCTCCTGTACTCCCTGTTCACTCATGACTGCACGGCCAGGCACGACTCCAACACCATCATCAAGTTTGTCAATGACACAACAGTGGTAGGGCTGATCACCGACAACGATGATACAGCCTATAGGGAGGAGGTCAGAAACCTGACCGTGTGGTGCGAGGACAACAACCTCTCCCTCAACGTGATCAAGACAAAGGAGTTGATTGTGGACTACAGGAAAAGGAGGACTGAGCACACCCCTGTCGTGACGTTGTATTAGTTAATATGACAACTGTTGCTCATCAAATGATTAAAAGTTTCTAATTGCGTGATTAACTAAATCAAGCAATTATTAACTCATTAACCTGGGGCACCATGGGAAAACTAGTTTTTATTGAGTTTCTATTACCCAAATTAACTCAAAGAATATCAGAATATCGATTTTACAACAGCCTCTAATTAACCAGTTACCTCTACAATCTAGTTCTGAATGTCATATAGTCCGTAAATCTGCACGGACCCAATCTTAGTTTATTTACTAGAAAGCTAAAATGATAATAAAAGATACACATAGACAAAACACATTATAGGCTATTGATGAGAACTTAGTATAACGGGCAAACACACTATGGCGCGTGTTACCCAAAATGGGGATTTCAAAGAGAGAGAGGAAAAAGTAAGTACATGAGAGAAATATACATTGCGGTGAATTTGTCAGCTATGCTATTCTAATCCTAGCCTTGCCCCAAACTGCCACTCTTATGGGTCAGAATATGATGATGTAATTACGTGGGGAAGATCTCAGAGGATTCTCTGCGTGGACCGTTCAGGTGAAGCACTTCTCCGGCGCACCTTTCTGGTCGTCCTCACGATGTCAGTGTTCTTTTGGCTTAGGAGTCTGTTCCCTCACCCTTACTCTGGAAGGGGTCTTCTGAGAACAGACAGCTCTGTAGCTCAGAGCTCACAGCATAGGAATGAAACCGTTTAGATACCATGATTCCCTGGGATTGGATGCTAGGGAGTCCGGCTTGAATTCCCCCGCTTAGACACAGCTACTCATCCGTAGCTTGGGTAGAAAAATATTTCTTTGTCTTCAGACTTGTGTTTCGTTCTGGGTTCGTTGACTTTTTAGACCTTGGCTGCAGCTTGGGACATATAGTCTTATCTCTAAATTCTTTACTCACAGGTTTTATACCCTCGTGTCAGAAGTGGGTGTAACCGCCTTTAGGGCAATTCTCTGGGCGTACCAAATTAAGAGCAAGGTCTAGGTTTTTCTCAAATCCAATTGTAGACAACTAACTTCACATTTCATCTTTACCAAAACATTCCCTTTGATTTGGAAATTTTCCACACAACGTACAATGTATAAACATCAAACATATACTAGGAAAACTCTTCCCGTTACAATGTTTTCGTAATAACGTCATCTATTAACCTTTAATAACAAAACAAAAATGACATACATTTTCATATTCCATCTGTCGTCATGACCACCATTGTGGCGGACGGAAACCATGGTTCCAAAGTCCCTTTATTTCATGTTTAATGTTCTGAGGCTGGTTCTCCATAGTAACAGGACAAAGGAATTTGTCTGTGGCCTGAGATTTACCAGGGGCGTGAGGGGTCATAAAACCTTCTTCAGACCCCTAGATTATTTGCTATGCCCCCCCGCCTCTTTAACACTGCTGCTACTCTCTGTTATTGTGTATGCATAGTCACTTTAATAACTATATCTACATGTACATATTACCTCAATTACCTCGACTATCCGGTGCCCCCGCACATTGACTGTACCGGTACCCCCTGTATTTAGCATCGCTGTTGTTATTTTACTGCTGCTCTTTAACTATTTCTTACTTTTATTTCTTATTCTTATTTTATTTTATATTTTTAGGTATTTTTTATTATTGTTATTTTTTTAAACTGCATTGTTGGTTATGACTTGTAAGTAAGCATTTCACTGTACCTGTTGAACTTGCGGCATGTGACAAATACAATTTGATTTGATTTGATTTATAAATATGAGTTAAGTAGGCTATAAAATACAATATATGTCATTGTTAACCGTTATCCACCTTTGGCCAATCTGTAAAAACAGATGTAACAGTTAATTTAACTTGTCTTCAAGCAACACTGTAGCTGCTCTCAGTTTTGGCATGACAAGGAGTAGCAAGAAGTGTCATGATGGCACAAACAGACTGGTACCTACAGTAGGCTAGCAAACCTCGGTTTCTTGCTAAATACATCGCTAGAGAGAGTGAATGCTCCTTTTCATAACATATACCCAAAACACTTACAGCAGGGATGCTGTAATATGTTTTTACTAAGGAAAATAGTACTGTATAATAGAATACAGCATATTCGCTGTAAAGCAAAATTACAGCATTAAGATGGCAACTCTGGCGCATTTATAATGCTCTAGCTTTACAGGGAAGCGTTTTTACAGTGCACCTAAACTGACCTTGGCCAGTTGATACCCAACAACAACACACCTAATCCTCTTTCACTGTGAGCACGATCAATTGGAACCGCAGTGGCAGCTCATTCAACAGGGATCTTTCTCATCCCAGGTAATGTAACACCAATGCAGCCGCCGTGGAATAACGGATGGAAGTGGCTGGCGCTCTGCTGTGCTGTTACTGTGCTGCCTTGCTCAATTATGAAGAAAGCGTCCAGTGGCTCTTTCAGTCAATTCACACTAGTTTGTCATTTTCCCTAGCATAGCATCAACACACAAAGATTTGAGTCAGGGAGCTCAAGATCAATGTAGTGCTGTGAAATTAGACTGTGATGATGGGAGGAGTAGCTGTTGTTTTCCAGTGGAGAGTTGTTGAGATTGAAAACTTGTTAGAAGACAAAAGTGCCATGGAAATCTGTGTTAATGCCAAGATATGGTATCTCCTTCACCTATAAATATTGAATGAGTAATGCAAATATGGCCATATTAACTTTTGGTCATACATACGGTCGTTGAAATGATTTATACAATATATTGATGACATACTGTTTATTATTGGCCTATTGGTCTAATGCGAATTTGCTACCGATCCTTGTCATTATATGATACCATCAATTGCCTTTATACTGACAAAGCATACCGTAACCTCAATTACCTGCCAATCATGAATTCCCTATCCCTCGAGACAGAGTTTGGTGTGATCAACCCATATCCGCCCCAGTTGCCATGGCAACACGATCCCATATAGCTTTAGTCTTCATTGTCAGGTCCCAGGGATATTACAACAGTATTTGTCGGGGCTAGTGATCCATAAATCCCACCACCGCCTATTAACTCTGTCCAGTCATACGCAGCCACGGTGTTTCATTATTGATTCCAATGGCAGGCGTATACATCAACACTAATGTGAATTCTTTCAACGTTTCTGCAATGGAAGTGTGAAAGCCAAGCTATGCCAAAAAATATCTAAGTTATGAAAAGAAGACAAACATTTATATATATATATATATATATATATATATATATATATATATATATATATAGATATACAGTATATAAACCCAGGGTTGTTACAATATATATATATATATATTATACATAATATATAATATAATATAATACATATATTATATATATTATATATATATTTTTTGAAATTTTATTTAACCTCTATTTAACCAGGTAGGCTAGTTGAGAACAAGTTCTCATTTGCAACTGCGACCTGGCCAAGATAAAGCATAGCAGTGTGAGCAGACAACAAAGAGTTACACATGGAGTAAACAATTAACAAGTCAATAACACAGTAGAAAACAAAGGGGGAGTCTATATACAATGTGTGCAAAAGGCATGAGGAGGTAGGCAAATAATTACAATTTTGCAGATTAACACTGGAGTGATGAATGATCAGATGGTCATGTACAGGTAGAGATATTGGTGTGAAAAAGAGCAAAAAAGTAAATCAATAAAAACAGTATGGGGATGAGGTAGGTGAAAAAGGGTGGGCTATTTACCAATAGACTATGTACACCTGCAGCGATCGGTTAGCTGCTCAGATAGCTGATGTTTGAAGTTGGTGAGGGAGATAAAAGTCTCCAACTTCAGCGATTTTTGCAATTCGTTCCAGTCACAGGCAGCAGAGTACTGGAACGAAAGGCAGCCAAATGAGGTGTTGGCTATAGGGATGATCAGTGAGATACACCTGCTGGAGCGCGTGCTACGGATGGGTGTTGCCATCGTGACCAGTGAGCTGAGATAAGGCGGAGCTTTACCTAGCATGGACTTGTAGATGACCTGGAGCCAGTGGGTCTGGCGACGAATATGTAGCGAGGGCCAGCCGACTAGAGCATACAAGTCGCAGTGGTGGGTGGTATAAGGTGCTTTAGTGACAAAACGGATGGCACTGTGATAAAGTGCATCCAGTTTGCTGAGTAGAGTGTTGGAAGCCATTTTGTAGATGACATCGCCGAAGTCGAGGATCGGTAGGATAGTCAGTTTTACTAGGGTAAGCTTGGCGGCGTGAGTGAAGGAGGCTTTGTTGCGGAATAGAAAGCCGACTCTTGATTTGATTTTCGATTGGAGATGTTTGATATGAGTCTGGAAGGAGAGTTTGCAGTCTAGCCAGACACCTAGGTACTTATAGACGTCCACATATTCTAGGTCGGAACCATCCAGGGTGGTGATGCTAGTCGGGCATGCGGGTGCAGGCAGCGACCGGTTGAAAAGCATGCATTTGGTTTTACTAGCGTTTAAGAGCAGTTGGAGGCCACGGAAGGAGTGTTGTATGGCATTGAAGCTTGTTTGGAGGTTAGATAGCACAGTGTCCAAAGACGGGCCGAAAGTATATAGAATGGTGTCGTCTGCGTAGAGGTGGATCAGGGAATCGCCCGCAGCAAGAGCAACATCATTGATATACACAGAGAAAAGAGTCGGCCCGAGAATTGAACCCTGTGGTGGCACCCCCATAGAGACTGCCAGAGGACCAGACAGCATGCCCTCCGATTTGACGCACTGAACTCTGTCTGCAAAGTAATTGGTGAACCAGGCAAGGCAGTCATCCGAAAAACCGAGGCTCCTGAGTCTGCCGATAAGAATATGGTGATTGACAGAGTCGAAAGCCTTGGCAAGGTCGATGAAGACGGCTGCACAGTACTGTCTTTTATCGATGGCGGTTATGATATCGTTGAGTACCTTGAGTGTGGCTGAGGTGCACCCATGACCGGCTCGGAAACCAGATTGCACAGCGGAGAAGGTACGGTGGGATTCGAGATGGTCAGTGACCTGTTTGTTGACTTGGCTTTCGAAGACCTTAGATAGGCAGGGCAGGATGGATATAGGTCTGTAACAGTTTGGGTCCAGGGTGTCTCCCCCTTTGAAGAGGGGGATGACTGCGGCAGCTTTCCAATCCTTGGGGATCTCAGACGATATGAAAGAGAGTTTGAACAGGCTGGTAATAGGGGTTGCGACAATGGTGGCAGATAGTTTCAGAAATAGAGGGTCCAGATTGTCAAGCCCAGCTGATTTGTACGGGTCCAGGTTTTGCAGCTCTTTCAGAACATCTGCTATCTGGATTTGGTTAAAGGAGAACCTGGAGAGGCTTGGGCGAGGAGCTGCGGGGGGGGGGGCGGAGCTGTTGGCCGAGGTTGAAGTAGCCAGGCGGAAGGCATGGCCAGCCGTTGAGAAATGCTTATTGAAGTTTTCGATAATCATGGATTTATCAGTGGTGACCGTGTTACCTAGCCTCAGTGCAGTGGGCAGCTGGGAGGAGGTGCTCTTGTTCTCCATGGACTTCACGGTGTCCCAGAACTTTTTGGAGTTGGAGCTACAGGATGCAAACTTCTGCCTGAAGAAGCTGGCCTTAGCTTTCCTGACTGACTGCGTGTATTGGTTCCGGACTTCCCTGAACAGTTGCATATCACGGGGACTATTCGATGCTATTGCAGTCCGCCACAGGATGTTTTTTTATATATATATATATATATTATATATATGTTTACCGTAGGTTCCTATTTTAAACCTGTGTAGTTTAACATACTAATGGTTTGTAATGATAAATAGACACAACTTAGTGTAAAGCATAACAAAGTTTCAGATTACCCTTTTAAAATCCAGCTCAAATAAATGTGTCCTCCAATTATGGGTGACATATCTGAATAATGCAAAAGCCTAATAAAACCATTTTAACGAACATGACATGAGTCAATAAAGTGAAGAGAGCCACTAAATAGAGATGTCATAGCTGTGAAATGATGTGAATCGGCCATGACGACAAGACGATACAGGCTGGCATTGGATTACAACTGCGAGGATGCAGATAGGCTAGCCTAGGATGAGGATCAGTCTGAGACGCTCAGCCCTCCCCAACCTAGCAGGCTGTGGCGGAGGTAGCTAGCTAGACTACTTGGTATTCCATTCACAGTCTGTATAGAAACATAAGCAGAGCGTGGAGGAGGGAGGAAGAAGAGGGCTATTGCGTTCGCATCACAGAGAAAGGGAAGCTCAACACAAGGCGTGATAGAGGAAATGATTGCCTGGCTGCGATGATGGAGATGCAATTGATTGGTATCTTTGATAATTACAATAAAAATGGACTCGGCTTGGTTTATAGACTTTTTCTTTTTGAATGGGAAACGTGAGCGGGGATTGAATAAGGATGAATGGGGAAGAGTTCATCAAGTGATGTAGATGCACTGAAGGAAATGCTCCAGTCATATGAGCGTGAAATTACATTTGTGCATTTCAATAGCGCTGTTCATTGATTTGGGGAGCATATTTCAGAGTGCAGTGGGAGGAGAGGAAATACTATTTGACTCAATATCCGTTTATATCTGACCGTGAAAGAGTGAGGTTCACTAATAAAATTGAAATGGGACAAACCTGATGCATATTGCATTAGCCTGAAAGAAAGCTATGCATGTACAAAATGTATTTGTAGAGTATGTTGGCATAGCAGCCATTACTCATAGAATTAACTCACTGTCCAGATACGTACACAAGCACCAACATACAGGAACATTTAAATGGGTGTGTGATGCTTTCCTAATATGAAACACAATAATCCAGTCAAATACATCCTTCCATTCCATTCCATTCACATACACAAAGACACAGACTGAGGAACGGAGAACTCTATTAACTATTTCCCCTGATCCCATGGGATGTGTGGCCAGACAGAGTGGAAGGCCTGAATGCCTAGAGGTCAGACTTCACCTATGGCTCAGGCTGAAAGGGTAAACTGCACCAGAGCTTTGCTGGGTTCAGTAGGGGTTCCATTGAGTTCATCTCATTCCTCATACTAACCTGTATATCAATTTCTGGACCTAGACTGCAGTTCACCACCAATGTGTAGAGGATGACCACTGTGTATAAAGATACCATACTGTACCACATTGTTCTTAGATGAAGAATCTCCTGTGTCGAAACCCCATGAAGTGTGCCACCCAGTCACATAATTTTTATGTTTAAAAACAGTTACTATATTGATTATGGTAACTACTACTATGTTTACCAACTATCATAACAACATTTGAGTTGTTGTCGTGGTCAATAAAAGGCCTTGAACTGACCCCAGCTTAGTCTGATTGATTCCTATCAAGATTATTGTCCAGCACTCTCAACAAATACTCTCAAATGTTTTTCTCCAACCTTCTGTTCTCCCATGGCTGTGATGTACTGTATATAGTGACAATTCTCTTTAATCTTTCATGAGTGATTTCTGACCTTCTCTGTCTCACGTCTCTGTGTGTGCTCAGGATGCCTGGAGTGCTGCATCAAATGCCTGGGTGGCATCCCGTACCCGTCGCTCATCGCTACCATCCTTCTGTATGCTGGGGTGGCACTGTTCTGCGGCTGCGGGCACGAGGCCCTCTCCGGGACCGTCACCATCCTGCAGAACTACTTTGAGGTGGTCCGGGGACCCGTGGATTCCTTGGACGTGTTCACCATGTGAGTAAGCTACACACCTAGGAGCTACACTGGAAACATTCAAGATGTACTGCTGTGTACCAACTGAAAGTTACTCCTATACCAAGTAGCTGCTATGTACTTTGAGGAACCTTACATTAAGGAACCTAAATGTACAGTAGTTGCAGACGGGGCAGAAAAGACAAACATTGTATTCTGGTAAAAGAACACTGTCTCAAACAAGTCTACAAACATGTCCGCCCACGAATGATGTAGCGCTCCTTCTTGTTCAAATTAGTGACAATTATTCCAAATTATGTTGTGTGGATTTATGGATTAATGAAAGAGAGAGAGAAAAAAAAAATGTTTCTCTTTGCCAGAAATTTTAAGTTGATAGCTGACTATGGCCGGTTTGTTAGAGAATGGACTATACTGCTTGAAAGGGAGATGCATTTATATAAAAAAGGATTAGATTTTATGGGCAGACATTTATACTGATAGTAGTCTTGTCGGACTATACTGATAGTAACATAATGGTTGATCTCAATGAATTGACTGTGACATCATTACATTGATAACTTCCAAGATGGGGTAACAGTCAGACGTGTGTATTTGTCTTGTCCAGTCCTGTCCCGTGTTTACATCGTTTTCTTCATATATATTTTAATTTCTTATGCATGTATTTTAATGTCACTTTCCATCTACGGACTGAATATACTCTCCTGCAACCCGCCTCACCCAATGTGGTACGGATCTGCTATTTTAATACTTTAGAACCGGAACCCCCATCAGAAGCTAGCCAGCTAACTAAATTCAGCCAAACAAGAAACATCCTTTTTCAGGACCCTGTCTTTCAAAGATAATTCCTAAAAATCCAAATAACTTCACAGATTTTCATTGTTTCCTATGCTTCAATGAACCACAAACAATTAATCAACATGCACCTGTGGAACGGTCTTTAAGACTAACAGCTTACAGACGGTAGGCAATTAAAGTCACAGTTATGAACATTTAGGACACTAAAGAGGCCTTTCTACTGAATCTGAGAACACCAAAAGAAAGATGCCCAGGGTCTCTGCTCATCTGCGTGAACTTGCCTTAGGCATGCTGCAAAGAGGCATGAGGACTGCAGGTGTGGTCAGGGCGATACATTGCAATGTCCGTACTGTGAGACGCCTGAGACAGCGCTACAGGGAGACAGGACGGACAGCTGATCATCCTCGCAGTGGCAGACAATGTGTAACAACATCTGCACAGGATCGGTACATCCTAACATCACACCTGCGGGACAGGTACAGGATGGCAACAACAACTGCCCGAGTTACACCAGGAATGCACAATCCCTCCATCAGTGTTCAGAATGTCCGCAATAGGCTGGACTGAGGACTGGACTGAGGCTGGTCTGAGGGCTTGTAGGCCTGTTGTAAGGCAGGTCTTCACCAGACATCACCGGTAACAATGTTGCCTATGGGCACAAACCCACCATCGCTGGACCAGACAGGACTGGCAAAAAGTGCTCTTCACTGACGAGTCGCGGTTTTGTTTCACCAGGGGAGTTGGTCGGATTTGGGTTTATCGTCAAAGGAATGAGCGTTACACAGAGGTCTGTACTCTGGAGTGGGATCGATTTGGAGGTGGAGGGTCCGTCATTGTCTGGGGCAGTGCGTCACAGCATCATCGGTGTTACGGATACAGTTATCCTGTGTGTGTGTGTATCCTGTGTTTCTTTTCTCTCCTTCTCCCCTCACAGGTGAAAATCATCACTCCCCAATCAGTCAACAATCAATCATCAATCAGAAGACACACCTCCTCCTATTTCCTACCCTATCACAGTTCCTTCCCCATGGTTTAAAAACCCCATCATTTGTTTGCTCTATAGCTCAATCTCTCTGTAAATGCCATGTCTGTAGGTCTCTGTGTTTCACTCTCGCTTTGTGTCTTAACCTCTCTTTTGTTTGAGCACCTCATAGCACTTTGTCATCACCTGTGAGTATTGTTTTTGGTTATGGTGTTTGTTTGTTGCTGGTTGGAAAAGGGGGAAACCAAGACAAGTCGCCCATGGGCATACACTACCCGTAGGTGAACTTTGTTAAATACACTAGTTAGAACTGGGCGGACCACCCACTGTATTTTTGGTTAGTTAGTTAGCTGTTGTTAAAGTAGGCTAGTCTAGCTTAGGGGTGTTTTTGTATATTTATTGTTTCTTTCCTTGGGTCCAGGTCAGCCCCTTTTCCTGCTCCCCCCATTACCGTGTGTTTATAAATAAACTTTGAGTTTGACGGTAGATTTCAGTTGTCCTGGTTATTTCGTTCACACTTTTACTTTGTCACAATTATAATTTGCATGAGTTATGTTACGGGTCTCATTATCATCCCCCCTAGACTGTCGGGTCAAAAGGGATTCGTAACATAAGTGGAGCCTCATCCGGGATACGTCATAACTGACACCCATGCCGCTCATGTAGATTGTTGTAGTGGTATAGTTCAGTGTTGAGCGTCATAGCTGAAGTAGCATTAGTGTTTGCTATTTTCTTTGGCACTTGTGAAGTAGTGTAAAATGACTACTTTTGATTTGAAATCCTTTTTGGATAACCCTTCGTGGGAGGTTTTTGACAAATGTTGTAGAGTTGATTTAATGACCTTGGCTGACCATTATTCAGTATCGATTCCGCATAGTTTAGTTAAGGCGGAGGTTAAACAGCTAGTATTAAATGTATTGTTGGAAGAGCAGGTGCTTGTGTTACCGCTGCCTGAGTGTACTACCCCTGTAGGGGATGTTGCTGCTCCTGTAAGCCCATTGGTGTCTGATAATGAGGGAGAGGCTAAAACACCAGCCACATTGTCCCGTTTTGATCCACTCTCCCCACTGTCAAATGGTGATGCCAGGAGGGATGTCCGTTTAGCACAGTTCCAACTGGAGGTGGAAGAGAGAGCCCAAATTAGGCGAGAGACTCTCCAGTTGGAGATGTATAAAATTGAGGCAGAAAAAGCTGGAGGCAGAGACAGCAAGGCTAGCCTTCGTTCCTACTGTGCCTGTTTGTGAACCGTCCTCACCTGCTGTGTCCTCAAACACGTTTGACATTAGTAGGCAGATTGCCTTAGTACCTTTGTTCAGAGAGTCAGAGGTTGACTCCTATTTTTGTGTATTTGAGCGTATAGCCGTAGCATTGAAATGGCCTGAAGAGGTATGGTGTCTATTACTTCAGTGTAAATTAACTGGTAAAGCCCAAGAGGTTTTGTCAGCGCTACCTCTAGAGGACAGTTTGAATTATGAAGTGGTCAAAGCTACTGTTCTTCGTGCCTATGAGCTTGTGCCTGAGGCATATCGACAGAGATTTAGGTCTCATAGAAAGTCTTCTAGTAAGACTTATGTGGAATTTGCTAGAGACAAGGGAAATCTGTTTGATAAATGGCATGCTGCTAGTAAGGTAAATGATTTCAACTCTCTCCGGGAGTTAATCTTGTTGGAAGAGTTTAAAAATTGCTTACCCGAACGCATTGTAGTTTATCTAAACGAACAGAAAGTATCCTCCCTGGCAGAAGCGTCTGTGTTGGCAGACGAGTTTGTGTTGACGCACAAGAGTGTGTTTTCGGCTCAAACTGAGAGTAGAGCCACTGAGTTTCCTACCTTTAGCCCTAGTCGGCCAGCAGTAGTATATCAAGCACGCCAGAAGAATGAGCGTCCCTGTTTCTATTGTCATAAAGTAGGACATATGATTAATGATTGCTTTCTGCTTAAACGCAAACAAGGGATGCCTCTTCGTGCCAAGCCACCAACAGGTGTTGCTCTAATTCGTACGGTTGAGAGGTCTGCAACAAAACAGGTGCCTCAGGGTAACTGCAGTTTGAAAATCTCAGTCCCCGACCGCAGTTATGAACCATTCATTTTCGAGGGGTTTGTGTCCCTAACGAATGACGAAGCGTCTCAGCGTCCGGTTAAAATCCTTAGAGATACTGGTGCGGCGCAGTCGTTTATAACGTCTGATGTGTTGCCCTTATCTGACGATACATACTGTGGTTCCAGTGTGTTAGTGCAGGGTATTGAAATGGGTTTTGTCCCAGTGCCATTGCACTTTGTGAAAGTACACTCTGAGTTAATCAGTGGAATATTCAGAGTGGGGGTACGTCCTATGTTGCCAGTGAAAGGTGTGACCTTTATAATGGGTAACGATATTGCCGGAGGAAAGGTAGTACCCGTATTGGAAGTATTGGATAAAAGTGACCACTCTCTCTCGAATGAGCTGGCACAAAGTTATCCACATGTGTTCCCCGCTTGTGCTGTCACTCGTGCTCAGGCACTATAAGAGGGTGACGTGATAGATTTGTCGAACACTGTTCTGTTCAAAGAGGTTGATCAAGAAGATGGATTGTGTGATACCTCTGAGAAGCTGATCACCTCTGACAAACAGCCCAGGAAAGAATCAAAGATTCTTGTTGCTGATGCAATACAGTTACCAGTCACTCGTGAGCAGCTGATTGCTAACCAAAAGGTTGACGACAAGCTTGCTAAATGTTTTTCTAGTGTTGTCTCATTGGAAGATGTGAAGATGAAGAACGTGGCTTACTTCATTGATGGTAATCTCCTCATGCGTAAATGGAAATCCCATGTTGACGCGGATGGAGATTGGAATGCTGTTTACCAAATAGTGATTCCTACAGCCTTTCGACAAAATGTGTTATCCCTTGCTCATGATCACCAGTGGTCTGGTCATTTAGGAATCACAAAAATGTATGATCGGATCCTTCGACATTTCTTTTGGCCGGGTTTAAAACAAGATGTGGCTCAGTTCTGTCGGACATGCCACACATGTCAGATAACAGGAAAACCAAATCAGGTTATTCCTCCCGCTCCTCTTTGTCCCATACCTGTCATAGGTGAACCATTCGAGCATGTGGTGGTTGATTGTGTCGGACTGTTACCGAAGACAAAATCGGGTAACCAGTTTTTGTTAACGATAATGTGTATGGCTACAAGATACCCCGAGGCCATTCCTCTGAGAAGGATTACAGCTCCGGTAGTGAGTAAAGCCTTAATAAAATTCTTCGGGTTATCTGCTGCAGAGATAGCCTGCAGAGTTCTGTCATACTATCCATGTCTGTGCCCAAACGACCATGGAAACAATCTGGAACCTCTCTTTATAAAATGATCAGCCAAAATTGTTGCAACCCCTATTACCAGCCTGTTCCTCCTCTCTTTCATATAGTCTGAGATCCCCAAAGATTTGAAAGCTGGGGGTGCCACAGGGTTCAATGGGGGTGCCACAGGGTTCAGTTCTCGGGCCAACTCTTTTCTCTGTATACATCAATGATGCCGCTCTTGCTGCTGGTGATTGTCTGATCCACCTCTACGCTGACGACACCATTCTGTATACATCTGGCCATTCTTTGGACACTGTATTAAAAACTTCTTAGGGATAGCCCCCTTTAAAATGTTAGTTTTTTTGTCTAAATTACATACCCAAATCTAACTGCCTGTAGCTCAGGCCCTGAAGCAAGGATATGCATATTCTTGGTACCAGTTGAAATGAAACACTTTGAAGTTTATGTAAATGTGAAATGAATGTAGGAGAATATAACACAATAGAACTGGTAGAAGAAAATACAAAGAAAAAATGAACTGGTGTTTTTTTTACCACCATCTTTGAAATGCAAGAGAAAGGTCACTGTTATTTCCATCACCCTGGTTACAATTCCGATAGTGTCCACAAGATGGCAGCAGTGTATGTGCAAAGTTTCAAATTGATAACCTGGAGTATGATTGATCCTCAAGACTTTTAGTGTGAAGTCCACATGTACATTTGGGCAAATTGTTTAGCAGACATTCGCATTCATATTCCATTTTTCTGCAAGAATATCGTCAAATCTTTATACTTGGACTTTGATTTAGTTTTCCAAGTATTAGTAGTCATATTATAAGTTCAAAATTTGCAAAACAACCAGTTTCATAACTTCATAACCCTGAATATCCTTATATTTTTTGTCCAAAATGAAAAGGCATGGTGTCGTACAAGGTAAGAAGCTACATTTTACAACATAAAAACAGTTTACTCCCATAAAGCCCAGCTCATTGGCTATCTAGCTAGCTTTGTTAGACCACGATTGGTGCTTACTTGACCAAGATACAGTCGTTCAAGAGATGCCTGCAACCGTCATCGGCATGCCATGAAGGCGTCGCTCTCTGAACAAATATGGTCCCTATATGATATACTACACCCCTAATGAAATAGTGAAGTCTTGTTACCTTCTAGGATCTCTGAGGAATAGGTACAAATTTGATTTGACTCGTTGAAACAAAGTTTAGGATGAGATTTTCACAGATTCCTTTCTTTGCAGTGGAAATACAAAATCGATAGTGCATGCTATATGGACCTATTTAGGATATGAAAAAGGATTTTATCTAACAAAACAACACTTCATGTTATCTCTGGGACCCTTTGGATGATAATTCAGAGCAAGATTTCAGAATGTAAGTACACATTTATCAAACCTATTGCGGTGAAAAAACTGTTTTATTATTAGGAGCTCTCCTCAAATAATAGCATAAATTGGACAGTGCAGTTAAAATTAACAAGAATTTAAGCTTTCAGCCGATATAAGACACTTCTGAGTACCGACATTTGTTCTTACTCTAAAATTTGCGATCTTGACATAATGCGCTGAATGATTTACAACTGTCCCGTTGATGGGATGCCGATCCTTAATTAAATACGTATTTGTAGTTGTCCACATATTCTAAGTCAGAACCGTCCAGAGTAGTGATGCTAGTCGTGCGGGCGGGTGTGTGCAACAATCTGTTGAAGAGCATGCATTTAGTTTTACAAGCATTTAAAAGCAGTTGGAGGCCACGGAAGGAGTGTTGTATGGCATTGAAGCTTGTTTGTAGGTTTGAAAGACAGCATAAAAAAAGGGGGCTATCCTTAAGAAGATACCTAGGTGTCTGGTTAGACTGTAAACTCTCCTTCCAGACTCACATTAAGCATCTCCAATCCAAAATTAAATCTAGAATCGGCTTCCTATTTCGCAACAAAGCCTCCTTCACTCATGCTGCCAATAATACTCTCGTAAAACTGACTATCCGATGTCATTTACAAAATTGCCTCTAATCAGCAAACTGGATATAGTCTATCACAGTGCCATCTGTTTTGTAACCAAAGCCCCATATTCTACCCACCACTGCGAACTGTATACTCTCGTGTGCCAGCCCTCACTACATATTTGTCAACTTTCGCTGTAAAGCCTATTTGAAATCGGACACTGTGGTGGGATTAACAACACGATTACCTTTAAAAAGGTATAAGATGTAACATGTATGTTTGAGGAATTTTAATTATGAGATTTCTGTTGTTTTGAATTTGGCACCCTGCACTTTCACTGGCTGTTGTCATATCGATCCCGTTAACGGGATTGCAGCCCTAAGACGTTTTTCAGCATCAGCTGTCAGAGCAGCTTACTGATCACTGTACCTGTACACAGCCAATCTGTAAATAGCACACCCAACTACCTCATACCCATATTGTTATTTATCCTCTTGCTCTTTTGCACCCAAGTATCTCTACTTGCACATCATCATGTGCACATATATCACTCCAGTGTTAATGCTAAATTGTAATTATTTCACCTCTGTGGCCTGTTTATTGCCTTACCTCCCTACTCTTCTACATTTGCACACACTGTACATAGATTTTTCTATTGTGTTATTGACTGTACGTTTGTTTATATGTAACTCTGTGTTGTTTTTGTCGCACTGCTTTGCTTTATCCTAGCCGGGTCGCAGTTGTAAATGAGAACTTGTTCTCTACTGGCCTGCCTGGTTAAATAAAGGAGAACAATTGATTCATTGTTGTCTATCATTTACACTTATGCAAACGGTGTCTGTACAGAAGGCATGTAAAACGCTTTAAAGGCATTTGAAATTATTTGACTGTTTGATTACTCACTTTAAATTATTATCAAGTACTTGCAAAAAAAGTGAGTTGGGAATATCTAATTCATGCACATTTCTGTTAATAATTAGGCTTATGTCAGCAATACTATTGTTTTAACAATTAACCAAGGTTTTTGATTTCTTATTGAGTCAATAATGAAAAGAAGTTTGAAATGAATTTATTATATATGTCAAAGTACGAGTAACACAATGAATGCAAATGTGCAATGTTGTGTGAGGACTGTGTAAGGGCTATTTGACCAAGACGAAGAGGGATGGAGTGCTGCATCAGATGACCTGGCCTCCACAATCACCCGACGTCAACCCAATTGAGATGGTTTGGGATGAGTTGGACCGCAAAGTGAAGGAAAAGCAGCCAACAAGTGCTCATCATATGTGGGAACTCCTTGAAGAATGTTGGGAAAGCATTCCAGGTGATGCTGGTTGAGAGAATTCCAAGAGTGCAAAGCTGTCATCAAGGCAAAGGGTGGAAGAATCTTAAATATAAAGTATATTTTGATTTGTTAACACTTTTTGGGTTACTACATGATTCCATGTTATTTCATAGTGTTGATCTTTTCACTATTATTCAACCATGATTGAATGGTAAAAGATGGTTAAAAAAAAAAAAACTGTGAATGAGTAGGTGTGTGCAAACTTCAGACTGGTACTGTACATTCCAACATAAATTCATCAGTTATTCAGCACTCTGGCACACTTTTATTTTTTTATTTCACCTTTATTTAACCAGGTAGACTAGTTGAGAACAAGTTCTCATTTGCAACTGCGACCTGGCCAAGATAAAGCATAGCAGTGTGAGCATACAACAAAGAGTTACACATGGAGTAAACAATTAACAAGTCAATAACACAGTAGAAAACAAAGGGGGGGTCTATATACAATGTGTGCAAAAGGCATGAGGAGGTAGGCAAATAATTACAATTTTGCAGATTAACACTGGAGTGATAAATGATCAGATGGTCATGTACAGGTAGAGATATTGGTGTGCAGAAGAACAGAAAAGTAAATAAATAAAAACAGTATGGGGATGAGGTAGGTGAAAAGGGTGGGCTATTTACCAATAGACTATGTACAGCTGCAGCGATCGGTTAGCTGCTCAGATAGCTGATGTTTGAAGTTGGTGAGGGAGATAAAAGTCTCCAACTTCAGCGATTTTTGCAATTCGTTCCAGTCACAGGCAGCAGAGTACTGGAACGAAAGGCGGCCAAATGAGGTGTTGGCTTTAGGGATGATCAGTGAGATACACCTGCTGGAGCGCGTGCTACGGATGGGTGTTGCCATCGTGACCAGTGAGCTGAGATAAGGCGGAGCTTTACCTAGCATGGACTTGTAGATGACCTGGAGCCAGTGGGTCTGGCGACGAATATGTAGCGAGGGCCAGCCGACTAGAGCATACAAGTCGCAGTGGTGGGTGGTATAAGGTGCTTTAGTGACAAAACGGATGGCACTGTGATAGACTGCATCCAGTTTGCTGAGTAGAGTGTTGAAAGCCATTTTGTAGATGACATCGCCGAAGTCGAGGATCGGTAGGATAGTCAGTTTTACTAGGGTAAGCTTGGCGGCGTGAGTGAAGGAGGCTTTGTTGCGGAATAGAAAGCCGACTCTTGATTTGATTTTCGATTGGAGATGTTTGATATGAGTCTGGAAGGAGAGTTTGCAGTCTAGCCAGACACCTAGGTACTTATAGACATATTCTAGGTCGGAACCATCCAGGGTGGTGATGCTAGTCGGGCATGCAGGTGCAGGCAGCGACCGGTTGAAAAGCATGCATTTGGTTTTACTAGCGTTTAAGAGCAGTTGGTGGCCACGGAAGGAGTGTTGTATGGCATTGAAGCTTGTTTGGAGGTTAGATAGCACAGTGTCCAAGGACGGGCCGAAAGTATATAGAATGGTGTCGTCTGCGTAGAGGTGGATCAGGGAATCGCCCGCAGCAAGAGCAACATCATTGATATACACAGAGAAAAGAGTCGGCCCGAGAATTGAACCCTGTGGCACCCCCATAGAGACTGCCAGAGGACCGGACAGCATGCCCTCCGATTTGACACACTGAACTCTGTCTGCAAAGTAATTGGTGAACCAGGCAAGGCAGTCATCCGCAGACGAGAGTGTTCTGAAACAGTTGTTGCAGTGACATTCTATTGCAATGATGTCTTTTGTTAAGTTTTACTACACAATACACTAAAAACTGCGTTAGACAGGAATAATTACATATATTGACCAGCTCAAATAGACAGAAGCGTGCTATATGGCAGACCAATCCAAACTCATCTCTCGGCATGTCCAGCCCACTCTTTATCTCAGCCAATCATGGCTAGCAGGAAGGTTGCTCCCTTTTTCTGTGTTTTAACCAACTAGGCTTGTAAGTTAACAATTTTACTCGTATTTACAGATGGCATACAAGTTTGTTTTTAAACACATGAAAGTTCACGTTTCGAGAAGGCATTTCTACCCCAAAATATATTTTGATAACAAAACAAAAAAAAGACTTTCCTGTGAAGTAGTGACCCGTGACATACGCCTAGTTTCCTGAAATGGGTCACGTATATGGGAACTCCTTCAAGACTGTTGGAAAAGCATTCCAGGTGAAGCTGGTTGAGAGAATACCTAGAGTGTGCAAAGTGGTCATCAAGGCAAAGGGTGGCTACTTTGAAAAATCTAAAATATCTTTTGATTTGCTTAACAATTTTTGGGTTACAAACTGATTCCATGTGTGTTATTTCATAGATTTGATGTCTTTACAATTTTTCTACAATGTGGAAAATAGTACAAATACAGGAAAACCCTTGAATGAATAGGTGTGTCCAAACTTTTGAATGGTATTGTATATGAACATTTCCATGACAATAGCTCAAACATGACAGGAGACATGCTTGTTCAAAGTTGGATTTTTCCGTTGATTACTATAGCGCCCTCCCTTGGGCCAATCAGTGTGATTTTGGAATTTCAGTTGAGTACTATAGCACCCATCTTTTTCCAATCAGTGAAATTTTGTAGAATACGAATCTCTATGGCAAGACACCCAGGTCATTCACCCAAGTTTTGTCAAAATCAGTCCAGTGTTGTCTGAGATATCTCGTGTGAGAACAGATCCACTGTCCCCTCCCCGATTTCATTGTGGGGGAGAATAAGTCACTTGTATAATTACTGTATAATAAAAGTACACATTTGCCCTTTTCCCTCTAGGATTGACATAATCAAGTATGTGATCTATGGCATCGCCTCAGCGTTCTTTGTCTATGGCATTCTGTTGATGGTGGAGGGCTTCTTTACCAGCGGAGCCATCAAGGACCTGTATGGAGACTTCAAGATCACCACCTGTGGACGTTGCGTCAGTGCTTGGGTAAGGGATAACTGTTCTCTGAATGAAAGGTTTATTGACATTCAAGAGTATCTCGTAATGTTTTATATGAATGACCTGTATGTAATGCGATGGCCCTTAGGGGCAAAGTAGCTTTTAAAATTGTTTTGCCATATATCACAATTATTGTCATAATTTAGAGGTTAATGGGCATAATGTTTCCCAAATGTCTTTTGAGTAGCCCCATCCATTCCACTTTCTATTCCAGTACTGGCACACTTGTTTCAAGTGGCCAATCATCAAGTCCATGATGAATTGAATTATAGGTGTGCTAGTACTGGAATAGCTCAAATACCTGTAAGTGGAATGGGTAGTACCTGAGGTGATGTTTGGGAAACACCGATACAGACTCTGTCTCAATAAATCCTGATAGGAAATTGGTGGGACGACAATGTTGTTCCTAAATCGTGCTTTGGAGCACGGTATAACAAATGCAACCTGGATTCTGATGAGTCTCCTCTATCTGTCTCAGTTCATCATGCTGACGTACATCTTCATGTTGGCTTGGCTTGGGGTGACAGCGTTCACCTCCCTCCCCGTCTTCATGTACTTCAACATCTGGAGCATTTGCCAAAACACCACCATCTTGGAGGGAGCCACTCTGTGCTTGGACCCGCGCCAGTATGGTACAAAATCAGGATATAGCTTGGTCTGATGCTTCTCTCTGGGATTTTTTCCTACATACAGTATTGTCCATGGGGTGGGCTACTAATGGACAGATTTACTAAGTGTTGTTACTGTTGCACAGAAATGGGTTGTAAAAGGGGAAACATAGCTTTGGTGGGGGGCATGATGTGTAAAGGACTGCTTCATGGTTTAGTTTGATTTTGGTCTTGTATTTGCCGCAGTGGAAATAACAGGTGCAAATATCTAAGTGGCCTTTGTTCTCCTCTCCTTTCAGGTATTGTGCCAATTGGGGAGGGGAAAACTGTATGCGCTGGTTCTGAGAAGTTTTACAAGATGTGTGAATCAAATGAGGTATATCAAATAAAACACTTGACAAACATTGACATACCATGTGAGTACAGTATATGTTTGTTTATGCAGTATGTGATTCTTGCTTCAAAAGTAATAAAACATCTCAAGTCATATTGAAATATTGACGTTTGAAAGCCATAATAACCATGCATTTTAAAACATTCCCATTTTTTGCTTTTGCTTTTTCAAGTAATTCATTTGACCCCAAAGTAAAAGGTGAGTTTCACGGGGAAGCCTGACTAACATCTCCTCTCCTTTGTCTTTAATACAGCTGGACATGACATTCCACCTGTTCATTTGTGCCCTGGCTGGTGCTGGAGCAGCTGTCATTGCTATGGTGAGACACAAAAACCAGCTACTTGTACTATCTCTGTTGATACATCTGACATTACAGCGTTGATTCATATCCATTTGGCGGGCAATATCACATCTAATGGACCACGCCATTTGTATGAACCGCTGACATCTGCACAAGACGCTGTATAGATTATATCTCATGTTCCTCATGTGAGAAAATATGAATCAGATATGTCTGTTTTATTGAACTAGTCTATAGGCTTACAAATGGAAGTACACGGTTTTGATTTGACGTGGCCATTTTATATATGACAATAATAGGTCAAACACAAGCGTTAACTGGGTTCATTTCTATAGCTACAGTAAAAAATCTATGTTTTGCTATATGCGTGTGGGAATGGCTAGTGAGACTGTATTTGGCGGAGTAGAGAGGGAAGATTTTTCGCTCTCTCAGAGATGCAAGGCATGTCACAGCGTTGTCATGGAAACTGGGAGAAGAAAGGTCCAGAGCTTGGTGAAAACATCACTCAGTCATTTGTGAGTGGCCATTTTCTAAGAGAGGGAATGTGGTCGTTAGTCAATGATGATGGTGCAAAGTGCAGCGCAACATTTAACTAAACAAATTGCTGGCAAGATTAAACAGTGGTGGTACACAGATACAGACACCGATCAATGATTATTTAAATGATTAATGAAACAAAATACTAAGACGAGTTGAGAAACGGAATGGATGTAGTGTTTTCAATATTCCAGTCCTCACAGCTGAGACTGCAGCTTTTGTTTGAATTCTTTCGAGACCAGTTGGTCTTTGTGTAGATTTAAATCCATTAGCAGGCTGCTAATAATGTCCATGATTCAATTCGAAAGGTGTGGCAATGTAACAACCACAGTCGTTTAAGCACAATACATTCACAATGGCAGTGTCTCAAAGGATCCTTTGCTGCCACGGAAACCCTGCAACCTGCTGGCACGTCAGTGGAATTACACAATTGTACATCAAAAATAGAAAATATTTAATCAAAACATTGTTTTTCGCCTCGGGAAGACCTATTGTAACTCTTTTTTTCAGCTTGAAAAAAAGATGTGGGCCACAATTATAGCACTTTATATTTCTGCTGATGATGTCATGATGTGAACATCTCTCTTCTGCTAGAGCATGGAGCTTGATTAGAGGGCTATATTCATTTGTGAAGACTTTTCCACATTTGAAAGGGAAATGGACCCAAAAGTGTGTTTTCCAATTAAGTACATGGTGGAAATAGGGTACACTTTCTTCCATTTCGTGGCAGCTATTCTTCTTTCCCAAATCAATGTCAGTGGAGAATTGAAAGACCAATAATTTTCTACATTTTTTTATTTTCTCCCTGAATGAACTCATGGGTGACTTATCTCTGTTTCAGATCCACTACCTGATGGTGCTGTCGGCCAACTGGGCATACGTGAAGGACGCTTGCAGGATGCAGAAGTATGAGGACATCAAGTCCAAAGAAGAGCAGGAGCTCCACGACATCCACTCCACCCGCTCCAAGGAGCGTCTCAATGCATACACATAAGGCCAGCGTGAGGCCTGGCCCTGCCACCCTGCCCCCCTCCCTTCCCCTCCTCTCCACCATCCCCTGAAGAGGGGGGTGGGTGGCGCCCGGGGTCCTCGCCCCCTCTGATGTCACTGGTGCATCATATGACAAAGTGGTCCGGGGGACCCTCATACAACCCCCCAAACAGCATTTCAGATGACAAGCCCCATTATCACTCTCATGGACTGCATTATTATTATTATTATTATTATTATCATCATCACCTGTATTATTGTGTTTTTTATAGTGTTTGGTAGTTTAGTACGTAGTAGAATTAGAAGTAGCTAGCAGCAGTATTTTTCGTTTACGTTTTTACTTTGGAGAACTTTTATTTGTATTTTATCTAGTGTCATCATTTTTCCTTCTTGTATTATTTATTTCTCTTCATTTTTGAGGTGGTTAGTTGGGGCTTAAAAGGGTTTCAAGCACATTTCTCGTGTTTGTGTGTCTATTTAGATTTTAAAGAACTATGTAAATGGTGGGTGATCAGTTTTGAAGACTTCAATATTTTCAATCACACAGGGGAACTTTTAAAGCTCCTGAAGCCTTTACATACCAGTACTGCCAGGGATCTAAATCATAACTTTGAAGTGAAAGAAATTTGAATCGTATTTTAATTTATTTTTAATATTTTACTCCGGTTACACGATAGTGTTACCAAATTTTTATTAACAAAAAATATTATTTTCTTGCTGTGCCAAGCCTGTTAATCAGTAAAAACTTAGGTCAATATCAAGGAAGAAATTAGTCCCCAAAATGATAAACAATTTATTATTTTGTTACTATATGAGGCATCTTGCGAATTTAAAGCTGTGTATCTACTGTAACGCAGGGCTCTCCAACCCTGAGAGCTAACATCCTGTAGGTTTTCACTCCAACCTTAATCTAGCACACTTGATTGTAATAATTAGCTAGTTGATCAGCTGCATCAGATTAGTTACAACTGAGGTTGGAACAAAAACCTACAGGAGGGTAGCTCACAAGGAACAGGGTTGGAGAACCCTGTTCCAAGGACTGGGAATGATTCGATTGTCTTTAATCATACGCCACACAAGCACATGCAAATATGTTCTCATACCCTCTTTTTTTTATTTCATAAAGTTGAACTTTATAAATACTAGTATAAAACACGTTTTTGCAGATTCTGCGCTGTATATATTGAGATATAAATGCATACTTATATGTTTAGCACTACAAATTCAGGACAATTCATAAGATAATTAAAATAAGTTACTGTGGTTGAATCCACTAGTGATCTCTCAGTCTTACAAAAATCTCGATGCTAAAAAAAGTTGTCGGTGTAACATGTCACTTTTTGGTGGATTCATCAGACGTCAGAAAAGTGTGTGTCACAACAGTAAGTTATTTTGTTTATGACGTTAAAAGTTTGATTGTCTTGCTTATGCCATAGGACTCCGAAGGTGGCCTACCATTTCATTGCCTGGCAATATTTGTTTTATCAGTATTTCTAAGAGCTAGTTTTGGGAACTTATTTGACCATTTCTGTGCTCTCTCTAGGTGTAAGCGCATTGATGTTCAACTCAGAGTTGGATAACTGTAATGTTAGGTAAAGACTGTGAATTTAGATGTTTTTCGTGGCATGGACATGCATTAATGGTATAGAATTATTAACTCAAAAGTCATTTTATTTACACTTTGCCTGTCTTGCCGTGTCAACCCTTTATGTGCAGTACTACCCCCCCCCACGCTAACAGCATTATACTACTGATATTAGACTGTATTGTTTGAGTTGTCTCTGTTTAGTTTGTGATGAGCTATCAACCATGTCTTAAACTGATTCTTGTGCCAACGTTGCTTCTACAGTAAATGACTTGACAATGTTGTCGGCTTTATCCTCGTATTAGTCTTTTGTACTTTCACAAGAATGCTTACTTAAGTAGTAGCAGGATTTCAATTGGAAAAATGTGCTTGCATAAATAAAAATGACTTGTGTACTTGTTAATAAATACTTTGTGGGTCTTGTGTGTTTATTCCCTGTTAACACTTTGCAGTGTTGGTAATACTCTGTAACTATTAATGTACGTACAATGTAACAAGTATTGTAATTTCCAATGTCCAATTGGGTTGGGGTAAGAGTTAGTGTTAATGCAGTAAGCACAGTACAGTGTAACACTGACTAACTACAAAAAGAAAATGGTATGTATTGTGACAGAGAAGCCACCAGGGGGAGACTCGTCGAGGCCTGGTGACAGACGGAGTCTACATTTTTAAATATATTTTACTTATTGAATATTTTTTCATTTGTTAATATTTGTCAGACGTTCGGGCAGGGTGGTCATATAAGGTGAATGCCAAGGACAACTTTAGCATTTGAGCTAATTAGCAACTCTTACTACTGTTTAGCTTCTTTGAAACAAAGCATGTTAGCTAATCCTAACCCTAACCTTAACACTTTTAGCTAACCCTAACCTCACCTCTAACCACTTACGCTAAACCCTAGAGCTAACATTAACCAGCTACCTAAAATTATCATAAGCCACCTAGCCACCTAGCTAATGTTAGCCACAACAAATTGGAATTTGTAACATATATGTTTTTCAAATTTCTAACATGTTGTGCATTTTCCATGTCCGTAACATATTGTACAAATTGCAATTTGTAACATATCATGCAAATTATAATTTGTAACATATCATACTAAATGGATGATGGACATCAACAAATTAATACTATACGAAACGTAACATGTCTCGGATTTAATTACAGACGGTTTATTTTTAAACTGCTGCTACTTTGCTATTTTGTGAAGTGTACCAGTACCTCCTGCAGCAAAGCACCCACACAACATGATGCTGCCACCCCTGTGCTTCACGGTTGGGATGGAGTTCTTTGGCTTGCAAGCCTCCCACTTTTTCCTCCAAATATAATGATGGTATTTATGGCCGAACAGTTTTATTTTTGTTTCATCAGACCAGAGGAAATTCCTCCAAAAAGTATGATCTTTGTCCCCATGTGCAGATGCAAACCATAGTCTGGCTTTTTATGGCGGTTTTGGAGCAGTGGTTTCTTCCTTGCTGAGCGGCCTTTCAGGTTATGTCTATATAGAACTCGTTTTACTGTGGATATAGATACTTTTGTACCTGTTTCCTCAAGCATCTTCAGCAGGTCTGTTGCTGTTGTTCTGGGATTGATTTGCACTTTTTGCACCAAAGTAAGTTAATCTCTAGGATGCAGAAAGTGTCTCCTTCCTGAGCGGTATGATGGCTGCGTGGTCCCATGGTGTTTATACAGATGAAGGTGATAACTTCAGCCATTTGGAAATTGCTCCCAAGGATGAACCAGACTTGTGAAGGGCTACAATTATTTTTCTGAGATCTTGGCTGAATTCTTTAGATTTTCCCATGATGTCAAGCAAAGAGGCACTGAGTTTAAAGGAAGGCCTTGAAATACATCCACAGGTACACCTCCAATTTACTCAAATGATGTCAATTAGCCTACCAGAAGCTTCTAAAGCCATGACATCGTTTTCTGGAATTTTCCAAGCTGTTTAAAACTTCTTATGGCTCGGGGCAGTATTGAGTATCTTGGCTGAATAAGGTGCCCAGAGGTGCCCAGAGTAAACTGCCTGCTACTCAGTCCCAGCTAATATATGCATATTATTAGTATATTTAGATAGAAAACCCTCTGAAGTTTTAAAACGGTTTGAATGATGGCTGTGAGTATAACAGAACTCATATGGCAGGCAAAAACCTGAGAAAAAATCCAACCAGGAAGTGGGAAATCTAAGGTTGGTCGTTTTTCAACTCATTCCCTATTGAAGATACAGTGAGATATTGGTCATGTTGCACTTCCTACGACTTCCACTAGATGTCAACAGTCCTTAGAACCTAGTTTGATGCTTCTACTGTAAAGTGGGGGTGAATGAGAGGCGAATGAGTCAGAGGTCAGAGGTCTGGCAGAATGCTTTGAGCTCGTGACGCTCGTTCACATGAGAGGTAGCTCACGTTCCATTGCTTTTCTACAGACAAAGGAAATCTCCGGTGGGAACATTATTGAAGATTTACGTTAAAAACATACTATAGATTGATTCTATACATCGTTTGACATGTTTCTACGGACTGTAACGTAACCTTTTGACATTTCGTCTGCTCCTAGTGAATGCGCTTCATGACTTTGGATTTGTTTACAAAACGCGCTAACAAAAGTAGCTATTTGAACATAAATGATGGACATTATCGGAAAAAAAAAACATTTATTGTGGAACTGGGATTCCTGGGAGTGCATTATGTTGAAGATCATCAAAGGTAAGTGAATATTTATAATGCTATTTCTGACTAATGTTGACTGCACAATATGGTGGATATCGTTTTGGTTTGTTTGGTCTCTGAGCGCCATACTCAAATTATAGCATGGTTTGCTTTTTCCGTAAAGCTTTTTTGAAATCTGACACAGCTCTTGCATTAAGGAGACGTGTATCTAAAGTTCCATGCATAACACTTATATTTTCATCAACATTTATAATGAGTACTTCTGTAAATTGATGTGGCTCTCTGCAAAATCACCGGATGTTTTTGGAACTACTGAACATAACGCGCCAATGTATACTGAGATTTTTGGATATAAATATGAACTTTATCGAACAAAACATACATGTATTGTGTAACGAGTGTCATCTGATGAAGATCATCAAAGGTTAGTGATTAATTTAATCTCTATTTGTGCTTTTTGTGACTCCTCTCTTTGGCTAGAAAAAGGGCTGTGTTTTTCTGTGACTTGGCTCAGAACTAACATAATCGTTTGTGGTGCTTTTGCCGTAAAGCCTAATTTAAATCGGACACTGTGGTGGGATTAACAAGAAGTGTTTCTTTCAAATGATGTGAAATACTTCTATTTTTGAGGAATTGTAATTATGGGATTTCTGTTGTTTTGAATTTGGCGCCCTGCACTTTCACTGGCTGTTGTCCTATCGATCCCGTTAGCAGGATCTCAGTCCTAAGAAGTTTTAAGGGCACAGTCAACTTAGTGTATGTAAACTTCTGACTCACTGGAATTGTGATACAGTTATAAATGAAATAATCTGTCTGTAAATCTGTCAATTGTTTGAAAAATTACTTGTGTCATGCACAAAGTAGATGTCCTAACCGACTTGCCAAAACTATAGTTTGTTAACAAGGAATTTGTGGAGTGGTTGAAAAATGAGTTCTAATGACTCCAACCTAAGTGTATGTAAACTTCTGACTTCAACTGTACATGTTCATGTACAAATTACCCAGACTACCCTGCATCCCCGCACATTGACTAAAAACCGTTACCCCGTGTACATAGCCACATTATTGTTATTTTAATAAAAAAATGTTTTTACTTCAGCTTAATTAGTAATCGTGTTGAAGCCAGCTAGTGACGGCTATTTAACAGTCTGATGGCCTTGAGATTGAAGCTGTTTTGAAGACTCTCAATCCCAGCTTTGGTGCACCTGTACTGACCTCACCTTCTGGATGATAGGGTTGACCATTTCAGATCATCAGGGATGTGTACGCCGAGGAACTTGAAGCTGTCCAACTTCTTCACTGTGGTCCCGTCGATGTGGATAGGGGTTTGCTACCTCTGCTGTTTCCTGAAGTCCAAGATTAGCTCCTTTGTTTTGTTGATGTCGAGTGAGAGGTTATTTCCCTGGCACCACTCTCCCAGGGACAACACCTCCTCCCTGTAGGCTGTCTCGTCATTGTTTGTAATCAGGCCTACTACTGTTGTGTCGTCTGCAAACTTGATGATTGAGTTGGAGGCGTGCGTGACCACAAAGCTTTAGGTGAACAGAGAGTATAGGAGGGGGCTCAGCACGCACCCTTGTGGGGCCCCTGTATTGAGAATCAGCGAAGTGGAGGTGTTGTTTCCTACGTTCACCACCTGGGGGCGACCTGTCAGGATGTCCAGGACCCAATTGTACAGGGCAGGGTTCAGACCCAGGGCCCCAAGCTTAATGATGAGCTTGGAGGGTACAGTGGTGTTGAATGCTGAGCTATAGTCAATGAACAGCATTCTTACATAGGCATTCTTCTTATCCAGATGGGATAGGGCAGTGTGCAGTGCGATGGCGATTGCATTGTCTGTGAATCTATTGGGGTGGAAAGCAAATTGAAGTGGGTCTAGGTTGTCAGGTAAGGTGGAGGTGATCCTTAGCTAGCCTCTCAAAGCACTTCATGATGACAGAAGTGAGTGCTACGGTGCGATAGTCATTTAGTTCAATTACTTTTGTTTTCATGGGTATAGGAACAATGGTGGTCGTCTTGAAGCAAGTGGGGACAGCAGACTGGGATAGGGAGAGATTGAATATGTCCGTAAACACACCAACCGGCTGGTCTGTGCATGCTCTGAGGACACGGCTAGGGATGCTGTCTGGGCCGGCAGCCTTGCGAGGGTTAACACACTTACATGTCTTACTCACGTCGGCCACGGAGAAGGAGAGCCCACATTCCTTTGTAGTGGGCCGTGTCGGTGGCACTGTGTTATCCTCAAAGCAGGAGAAGAAGGTGTTTAGCTTGTCATGAAGCAAGACGTCGATCTCTGCGACGCGGCTGGTTTTCCCTTTGTGGTCCGTGATTGTCTATAGACCCTGCCACATACGTCTCGTGTCTAAGCTGCTGAATTGCGACTCGACTTTGTCTCTCTACTGACGTTTTGACTGTTTGATTGCCTTACGGAGGGACTAACTACACTGTTTGTATTCGGCCATGTTCCCAGTCACCTTACCATGGTTAAATGCGGTGGTTCGCACTTGGTTCAATTTGGCTAGGTTTTAATAGTCACAGTGGGTACAACATCTCCTATACACTTCCTGATGAACTCAGTCACTGCATCCGTGTATTGGTCAGATGTTATTCTCAGAGGCTACCCGGAACATAACCCAGACCGCATGATCAAAACAATCTTGAAGCATGGATTCCGATTGGTCAAACCAGCGTTGAATAGACCTTAGCACGGGTACTTCTTGTTTTGAGTTTCTGCCAATAGAAAGGGAGGAGAAAAATGGAGTCGTGATCAGATTTGCTGAAGGGAGGCCGGGGGAGAGCCTTGTGGGCATTTCGAAAAGTTGAGTAACAGTGGTCCAATGTTTTCCCTGTGCGAGTACTACAGTCAATGTGTTGGTAGAACTTTGGTTGCCTTTTCCTCAAATTTGCTTTTTTGAAATCCCCAGCTACAATAAATTCATCTTCAGGATATGGGGTTTCCATTCCAGTGTAGTTCTTTGAGTGCCGTTTTGGTATTGGCTTGAGGGGGGATATACTGTACACGGCTGTGACTATAACCGAAGAGAATTCCCTTGGGAGGTAATACGGTCGGCATTTGATTATGAACTATTCCAGGTTGGGTGAACAGGACTTGAGTTTCTGTGTGTTATCACAATCACACCATGAGTAGTTAATCATGAAACATACACCCCTACCTTTCTTCCCGGAGAGTTCTTTATTTCTGTCTTTGCAATGTTCTGAGAACCCAGCTGGCTGTATGGATGGGACAGTATATCCAGAGAGAGCCATGTTTCCCGTAAAACAGAGTATGTTACAATCCCTGATGTCTCTCTGAAAGGAGATCATCGCTCTGAGCTCGTCTACTTTATTATCCAGATACTTAACATTTAGTAAGTAATTTACTCTGAAGTGTTGGATGGTGTGCACGCCTCCTGAGTCGGACTAGAAGTCCACTCCGAATACCTCTTCTCCGCCAGCAGTGTTTTGGAGCAGCCTCTAGAATAAATTGAATTACCCTGGGGGGTACGAGCAAAGTTATTTCCGACTGTATGCAACAACACCCCAAAAAAATCTGGGCTAATAATATAAGAAATAACTTTAATAATAAACAAAATACTGCAAAGCTGCTTAGGAGCTAGAAGCAGAGCTGCCATATGTGTTTTTATTGATTTGATGTTTTATTATTTACATTTTTGTAGCATTTTGGGTTTTTGAAAATCTTTTTACAGATAAAATGTAATATTATTGAACAATCATGTACAGTTAATTCGTAAAGTATTCAGGCCCCTTCCCCGTTCCCACATTTTGTTCATTTTGATCTAATTCTAAAATGTATTCTATACATGTTTTTCTTAATCAATATACACACAATATCACATAATGATAAAGACATGTGTTAAATATAAAAAATGGAAATACCTTATTAACATAAGTATTCAGGCCCTTTGCTATGAGACTCAAAATTAAACTCAGGTGCATCCTGTTTCCATTTATCCTCCTTGAGATGTTTCTACAACTTGATTGGAGTCCACCTGTGGTAAATTCAATTGATTGGACATGATTTGGAAAGGCACACACCTGTCAATATAAGGTCCCACAGTTGACAGTGCATTTCAGAGCAAAAACCATTGTGTCGAGGCACAGATCTGGAGAATGGTACCAAAAAATGTCTAGATCTAGATCTGGCCAATATGGCCTTGATCTGGCCTCCCAGCCAAACTGAGCAATAGGGGGAGAAGGGCCTTGGTCAGGGAAGTGGCAAGGAACCTGATGGTCACTCTGACAGAGCTACAGAGTTCCTCTGTGTAGATGGGAGCACCTTCCAGAAGGACAACCATCTCTGTAGCACTCTACCAATTAGGCCTTTATGGTAGAGTGGGCAGACGGATGCCACTCCTCAGTAAAAGGCATATGACAGCCCGCTTGAAGTTGCCAAAAGGCACCTAAAGGACTGAGACCATGAGAAACAAGATTCTCTGATCTGATGAAACCAAGATTGAACTCTGTGGCCTGAATGCCAAGCGTCACAACCTTAAGGAAACCTGGCACCATCCCTACGGTGAAGCATGGTGGTGGCAGCATCATGCTGTGGGTATGTTTTTCAGCGCCAGGGACTGGGAGACTAGTCAGGATCGAGGGAAAGATAAACAGAGCAAAGTACAGAGAGATCCTTGATTTAAAACCTGCTCCTGAGTGCTCAGGACCTCAGACTAGTGTAAAGGACAACGACCCTAAGCACACAGCCAAGAAAACATAGGAGTGGCTTCGGGACAAGTTTCTGAATGTCCTTGAGTGGCCCAGCCAGAGCCCGTACTTCAACCAGATCTAACATCTCTGGAGAGACCTGAAAATAGCTGTGCAGCGGCACTCTCCATCCAATCTGACAGTTTGAGAGGATCTGTAGAGAAGAATGGGAGAAACTCCCCAAATATATGTGTGTCAAGCTTGTAGCTTCATACCCAAGAAGACTTGGGGCGGTAATTGCTGCCAAAGGTTCTTCAACCAAGTACTGAGTAAAGGGTCTGAAAACGTATGTAAATATGATATTTCAAAAAATGTATGTTTTTGCTTTGTCATTATGGGGTATTGTGCGTAGATTGATGAGAGAAATTCATTATTTAATCCGTTTTATAATAAGGCTGTAACATAACAAAATGTGGAAAAAGTCAAGGGGCCTGAATACTTTCCGTATGTATGTATGTATGTATGTATTGCTGTATTACCCACACAGGCAAAAGTACTACCCAACCAACTGCTTTTCTACCACCAGATAACCTTCTTTCTCTTAGTCACGATCAAGGTAAGACCAGCAACAATCTGTTTCTGATCTACTCATAGCTAAATATATAAAAATCACAAATAATTTATCACTATTCTGTTTTGATGAGTAAAATGGCTAACGTATCCATCTTTCCTAGAAATATGTGTATTTTCATGTTCGGCGGTCGATGTCACCGGCGTTCTAGCCATCGCTGATCCACTTTTCATTTTCCATTTGTTTTGTCCTTGTCTTACACACCTGGTTTCAATCGCCCAATTCCTTTTTCATTATTTAACCCTCTGTTCCCCCATGTTTGTTTGTTTGTGAGTGATTGTTTATTGTATTGCAGTCCGTTATTGTGGCCTTGGATTTATTTGACGTGAATTCTGATTATTGCTGAGTAAAGTTGTGTACATTACTCATATCTGCTGTCCTGCTCCTGACTCATCTACACCAGCTACACACAGACGCAATACAGATAAATTCTTCCTACATTACTGATATATTCACCTGGCACGTCACTGAAGGAAATCCTTATGTAAAATGCTGTATTTGGCAGTACATTATATGCTTGATATATTTCAACAAATATATACAATTCTTCAACTAATTTCCCCGACTCCCTACCAAATATCAGCCATAGCCATGAATTTTTTTCAACATCAGCCCATATATTTCTAATATTTAAGCCCCATTTATGTACTTTAATTAGATTTTATAACACACAATTACATCAAACACAACTGCATTACTCTAGACTGAGTTGAACCTCAAGCACTACTTATGTCATTGTTTCCTGTGTGTGTGTGTGTGTGTGTGTGTGTGTGTGTGTGTGTGTGTGTATGTGTGTGTGTGTTCTTGGAGGCCATGTTGTTGAGCTGTCAGTCCATGCCCAGTACAGGCTGGCCTCCCAAGCCACCCCCATCATCTCCTCCAGGGAGATAAATCACACCCCAGACTACAGCTTGCACCTTTGTGTCACTTGGAGCTCCCTCACGCAACCTTTAGGAAAAGGCCCAACGCTGTGTCAGCACGGGCGCAGACTAGTGCCATAACAGTGTAGGTTAGAAGAGCTGTAAGGGAGGAGTCAGCAGTGTGAAGGCATAGGGGCAGGCCAGGGCTGGAAAGACTGGGGCGACAAAGGCTGTTTGTGTGTGTGTGTGTGTGTGTGTGTGTGTGTGTGTGTGTGTGTGTGAGTGTGTTGGGTGGGGGACCTCCCCTGGCAGAAGTGTGGTAGCCGATTAGCGCTCGTGACCCCAAGGCTGATTTCCATCCTCTCTGCCCTGGCTTGCGTGACCTAGTCGGCCCCGTAATATCCTACGCTAATCTGGTCTCACTGTCCTCCCCCTCCCCCTTCTCCCATCCTAATAATGGATCACCTGTAACCACTTCTTATGTGTTCAGGACTCTGGGACTATTCATATTTTTTCCTTTCTAAGATGAGTTATTTTTGACCTTTCGAAATGAATTCGGATGTGTTTTCCTCTCCTCTTTCTCCTGACCTTGTGATGTGAGCACTTTGGGTTGATTTGGTGAACCATGCATCATCTTCTCTACGCCCATGTCTTCTTGTGCTGCTTCAGTGTGGCCCATTCCTTTTGTCCTTCCCAGTGTACTTGTGTTTACCACGGACGGAGTGATGGAACGGGGACCAGGTATTTACAATTGTTTCTTAGAGGACGGTGTTTTAGATATTTTATTATAGTGTAATGTGGACCCTTTTCCACAGATATACAGCATCACTATCTTTTTAAAATGGTCCATAATTCATCATTAGTTTTATCTGGATTATTTTACCTGTTTTGCCATCTAGCAACTATGAGATATTTACATTTTGATTAATTATTATGTCAAGACAGTGGGTCCTTCTCAGGATTTATTTGAATTTTGATCAAATTCATTCATTCATTCTAGCAGACGTGTAGGAGGTTTGCTGTTTGTTTTCCCCTGGAAACTGGATTGTAGGTTTGATTGAATATACATATATACAGTAGTAGAACATGTGATCCAAAGGTCTCTAATAATTCAAATAATGCCCATCTTAGACTTATTATGAGATCCTTTTTCTCATAAAAAAAAGGAGCACTTTTTTTTCTCTCAATACCTATCACACGTTTAGGATGACCGGAATTCAAGAGTTCTGGACATTTTTGGAGTCTTGAAAAACAGTCTGTTTGTAAGTAGATCAAGGAAAAGGATGCTAGAACAACTTTTCTAAAGTTCCACAAGTATGTATGAAATAAACTGTGCAGGTGGAAGCACAAAGTATAAGCCTACAACGCCATCCAGCTCAGAGGTCTATAATCCCGGATCATTGTCTGGGCTTTTGTACCAGCCCAGCACTAACACACATGACTCAACATATTAAGGGCTAGATTATCAGATGAATCAGGTAGTTTAGTAGGCTACTGGGCTGAAACAAAATCCTGCACACCCTGTGGTTCTCAAGGACACAGACTGAACCCCCCCCCCCAAATAATTGTAATCACTTATCTGACTAGACTGGGTAGCCCGAAGCTATGTAATGGATCCCTCGATTTGACCAATCCAGAAAAATGATAACTCCATGGAACGGAGAGAGGAAACATTTGTGATGCAAACTACATGACTAAAAGTATGTGGACAGCTGCTCATCGAACAACTCATTCCAAAATCATGGGCATTAATATGGAGTTGGTCCCCGCTTTTGATGCTATAACAGCCTCCATCCGCTCTGTTTAAAGTCACTGAGTTATTCAGTAAGGCCATTCTACTGCCAATGTTTGTCTATGAAGATTGCATGGCTATGTGCTCGATTTCATACACCTGTCAGCAATGTGTGTGGCTGGAATAGCCGAATCCACCAATTTAAAAGGGGTGTCCACATTCTTTTATATGTATAATTTTTGTATTCTATTTATTTCCCCCTTTATTTAACCAGGTAGGCCAGTTGAGAACAAGATCTCTTTTTCAACTGCGACCTGGCCAAGATAAAGCAAAGCAGTGCAACAAAAACAACAACACAGAGTTACACATAAACAAACATATTTAAACCAAGTCCATGTTTTCTGTTCCTCTCAGATCGGTGATATGCAATGACCCAGACATGTCCGACATCCCGGTCAACGTCCCCGTGGATACAGTCAAACTGCGGGTGGAGAAGACGGCTGTGCGGCGCATCCCCACCGAGGCCTTCTACTACCTGAACGACCTGCGCTACCTGTGGATCACCTACAACTCTATCTCCTCTGTGGACCCTGCCGCCTTCTACAACCTCAAGGTCCTCCACGAACTGCGTCTGGACGGGAACCTGATTTCCACCTTCCCCTGGAAGTCCCTGAAGGAGATGCCCAGTCTGAGGACGCTGGATCTTCAAAACAACCGCTTGACCACTGTGGCCGTGGAGGCTACCCCATACCTGGTCAACATCACCTATCTCGATATCTCCAGCAACAAGCTGACCACTCTGTCTTCGGACTTCGTGGATATCTGGCCGCCTTTCAATGGAAGGCCCGTCTCCTCCAACTTGTCCCAGAAAGTGGTGCTAGGTAAGAGAACTGAGAATAGGGTGTGAGTGGGTGATATGGAGACGAGGGTTTAAGGTTAGGACTTAACACACCCTCACTAGCTACTGGTTGTGCATGATTTTGCCCATCTCTAGCAAACTTGCTTCTACTGATCAGCTGCTCTTCAGGAAGACTTTGATGAGCTGACTCAGTTGTATTAGAGCAGGGCTGGAGAAAAACCCTGCACTCCCAGTGGCTCTTCAGGAGGTGGGTTAGCCACCCCTACAGCAAAGCAGGTATTCCGAGATAACAGAAGATGGGATTTACCTGCATAGGAGTGTTTAGAGTTTTTGGTCGTTACGTAGCCCATAAATGCATTGTGTATACTTAGTGACTGCTAACTTTAACCCAAAGGCATATTTCAATCTTCACATTGAGGTTCCAATACCTATTTGGGTAGAGAGATAGATGCACAACAAGGTTGTGGGGCTACTGGAGAAAAAGTTAAGCCAACTTGTAGCTATCACAAAACAGTAACAGTATAGTGTGTAATTACTTAGCTAGCTAGCTAACTAGATACCCATCTGTTAATTTTTTAGTTGATCAACAAATATGGATATTGGTAATGAAATAGCCTAGCTAAAGATGAAGTTAGCCGTTCAACATTATGTGATCTAGCTAACGCTAGCTAGCGAACAGTAAAAGTTAACCTAGCTAGCTAATGGTTTCCCATTACATCTGTGGTTAGGTGTTACAAGATAATTATAGTTATTATTGTTAAGTTATGAAGTGAGGAGACACAGACACCATAGTTAGCTAGTAGGAAACATGAATGACTTTATCTGTCTTCAACACAGTATTTATCAACTCAGTCACCTTGCACCCCCTTACGAAGGGAGATCCCTTTCAAAACAATATAGAAGTTTTGAATCCACAGTAAAAGTGGATTAACTGCAGTCGACTGGAGCATTTTGGATGCAGTAATTGTGGAATAAGTTATACTGCACTCCAGATTCAGTTACACAGCAAAATTACTGCAGTAAAAAAAAACATGTTATTTTGGATACAGTATTTGCACCATACCGCAGTTATACTGCACTCTAATTGCAATCTTGTTTCGTAAGGACAAATGTAACTACTCCCACAATTATTATAAACATTCACACAATCCTAAGGTTAACCATTACAAAATTGAATATATCTGATCCTGTACCAGTGGTTAGGGGAGACTTGGACCTCCTCAGGTCTGAACTTGTCCATGCACACAGGTCTCAGACCAGTCTCTATGTCCAACACAGACCACTAATAACAGGAACACATCCCACAATTATTATTGGGCAGTGTTAACTATACCATTTATAGATTTGTATTTAGTTAAGTATGGGGGGAGGGCTCAAGTGGAGTGTTACATTTTAAAGCATATATATATGAAAGTATGTGGACACCCCTTAAAATTAGTGTATTGGCTATTTCAGCCAAAAGTGTATAAAATCAAGCACACAGCCATGCAATCTCCATAGACAAACATTGTCATTAGAATGGCTCATAATGAAGCGCTTAGTGACTTTCAACATGGCACGATCATTTTTGGTTAGCAGATGTTAATGCGAGTGTAGCGAAATGCTTGTGCTTCTAGTTCCGACAATGCAGTAATAACCAACAAGTAATCTAACTAACAATTCCCCCAAAAAACTACTGTCTTATACACAGTGTAAGGGGATAAAGAATATGTACATAAAGATATATGAATGAGTGATGGTACAGAGCAGCATAGGCAAGATACAGTAGATGGTATCGAGTACAGTATATACATATGAGTTGAGTATGTAAACAAAGTGGCATAGTTAAAGTGGCTAGTGATACATGTATTACATAAGGATGCAGTAGATGATATAGAGTACAGTATATACGTATACATATGAGATGAATAATGTAGGGTATCTAAACATTATATTAGGTAGCATTGTTTAAAGTGGCTAGTGATATATTTTACATTTCCCATCAATTCCCATTATTAAAGTGGCTGGAGTTGAGGTGAAGATGTTGTTGCCTACCCTCACCAACTGGGGGCGGCCCGCCAGGAAGTCCAGTACCCAGTTGCACAGGGCGGGGTCGAGACCCAGGGTCTCGAGCTTGATGACGAGCTTGGAGGGTACTATGGTGTTGAATGCCGAGCTGTAGTCGATGAACAGCATTCTCACATAGGTATTCCTCTTGTCCAGATGGGTTAGGGCAGTGTGCAGTGTGGTTGAGATTGCATCGTCTGTGGACCTATTTGGGCGGTAAGCAAATTGGAGTGGGTCAAGGGTGTCAGGTAGGGTGGAGGTGATATGGTCCTTGACTAGTCTCTCAAAGCACTTCATGATGACGGAAGTGAGTGCTACGGGGCGGTAGTTGTTTAGCTCAGTTACCTTAGCTTTCTTGGGAACAGGAACAATGGTGGCCCTCTTGAAGCATGTGGGAACAGCAGACTGGTATAGGGATTGATTGAATATGTCCGTGAACACACCGGCCAGCTGGTCTGCGCATGCTCTGAGGGCACAGCTGGGGATGCCGTCTGGGCCTGCAGCCTTGCGAGGGTTAACACGTTTAAATGTTTTACTCACCTCGGCTGCAGTGAAGGAGAGTCCGCATGTTTTCGTGTCAGTGGCCTCAAAGCGGGCAAAAAAGTTATTTAGTCTGCCTGGGAGCAAGACATCCTGGTCCGTGACTGGGCTGGTTTTCTTCTTGTAGTCCGTGATTGACTGTAGACCCTGCCACATGCCTCTTGTGTCTGAGCCGTTGAATTGAGATTCTACTTTGTCTCTATACTGACGCTTAGCTTGTTTGATAGCCTTGCGGAGGGAATAGCTGCACTGTTTGTATTCGGTCATGTTACCAGTCACCTTGCCCTGATTAAAAGCAGTGGTTCGCGCTTTCAGTTTCACACGAATGCTGCCATCAATCCACGGTTTCTGGTTAGGGAATGTTTTAATCGTTGCTATGGGAACGACATCTTCAACGCACGTTCTAATGAACTCGCACACCGAATCAGCGTATTCGTCAATGTTGTTATCTGACGCAATACGAAACCCAGTCCACGTGATGGAAGCAGTCTTGGAGTGTGGAATCAGCTTGGTCGGAGTTGACGCTGATCTTATATTCAGTAGTTCTTCTCGACTGTATGTAATGAAACCTAAGATGACCTGGGGTACTAATGTAAGAAATAACACGTAAAAAAAAAATGCATAGTTTCCTAGGAACGCGAAGCGAGGCGGCCATCTCTGTCGGCGCCGGAAGTTGAAGTTCTGTTAAATAGTTCAGTTAAAAACAAAATATTATTTGCAGTGATGGCATCCGATGCCACCTTTCCAACAAGTCAGTTCATCAAATGTCTGCCCTACTAGAGCTGCCCAGGTCAACTGTAAGTGCTGTTATTGTGAAGTGGAAACGTCTAGGAGCAACATCAGCTCTGCCGCGAAGTGGTAGGCTACACAAGCTCACAGAACGGGACCTCCAAGTGCTGAAGAGCATAGCGCATAAATATTGGCTGTACAAAGCGAGGTCCATACAGAAATGGTTCGTCTAGATTTCTGTGGGAGAACTTGACTGGCCTGCACAGAGCCCTGACCTCGAATCCCATCGAACACCTTTGGGAGGAATTGGAACTCCGACTGCGAGCCAGGCCTTAATCGCCCAAAATAAGTGCCTGACCTCACTAATGCTCTTGTGGCTGAATGGAAGCAAGTCCCTGCAGCAATGTTCCAACATCTAGTGGAAAGTATTCCCAGTAGGAGCAAAGGGGGGACCAACTCCATTTTACTGTCCATGATTTTGAAATGAGATGTTTGACGAGCAGGTGTCCACATACTTTTGGTCATGTATTATATATAGCCTATATGAAGGAAGAGAAGCTTAGGCCTAACCCCAGAGAGATAGAGAGAGATAGAGATATAGTGGTAGCATGCTTCGACACCAACATGCATTTATTTATGTCAGATGGCTACTGCATCTGCTATACAGATATAGATGTACAAAAGGAGGCTAATTTGTAAATTTGCGATCAGAACATTTTGTATAAAGATAAGCATTATATTGTTAGATTATATGAGTACCTGTGGTAGGCCTGAAACAGTGATCGTGAAATTTAAGTCAATATTTTTTATTTAATTTTTATATGAGCAGTGATTGTTAATTGAAGTCGATCATTGTTTCTAATTTTTATAGTCAATTCAATTTTATAGTCTTGTTATTTATGGATGCAATCTCATAGAAAATGTTTGTCTGTTTTCCCTGCCAGTTCTTATCTTGTTCTCTCTGCAAAAGGAAGTTATTTCTGTAAAAGTTATTATATTCCTTTACATTCTACAGCATGTCAAGCACCTCAACCATTGAAAGTGCTATTTCTTTAAACATGGACACCAGAGAAAATGTATCAACAACTATTATACATTTTTGTAGAGCAGGTGCATTATGTTGTCCCTCTTCTGGACAGGATCAGGGACTGGCTCTATGTAATATATGCCACAACAAGGTCTTCATCTACAGAACCAGTAAAAGTTTGGACACACCTACCTATTCAAGGTTTTTCTTTATTTTTACTATTTTCCGCGTAATAGGGTAATAGTGAAGACATCAAAACTATGAAATAACACATATGTAATCATGTAGTAACCAAAAACATGTTAAACAAATCAAAATATATTTTAGATTCCTCAAAGTAGCCACCCTTTGCCTTGATGTCAGCTTTGCACACTCTTGGCTTTCTCTCAAACAGCTTCATGAGGTAGTCACCTGTAATGAAATTTAGTTAACAGATGAGCCTTGTTAAAAGTTAATTTGTGGAATTTCTTTGCTTCTTAATGTGTTTGAGCCAATCAGTTGTGTTGTGACAAGGTAGGTGTGGTACACAGAAGATAGCCCTATTTGGTAAAATACCAAGTCCATATTATGGCAAGAACAGCTTAAATAAGCAAAGAGAAATGACAGTCTGTCATTACTTTAAGATATGAAAGTCAGTCAATGCGGAACACTTCAGTGTGTTGTGCAGTAGCAAAAACCATCTAGAGCTATATTGAAACAGACTCTCATGAAGACCACCACAGGAAAAGAAGACCCAGAGTTACCTATGCTGCAGAGGTTAAGTTCATTAGTTACCAGCCTCAGAAATTGCAACCCAAATAAATTCTTCACAGAGTTCAAGTAACAGACACATCTCAACATCAACTGTTCAGAGGAGACTGCGTGAATCAGCCCTTCCTGGTCAAATTGCAGCAAAGAAACCATTACAAAAGGACACCAATTAGAGACTTGCTTGGGCCAAGAAACACGAGCAATGGACATTAGACCTTGTGAAAATCTGTCCTTTGGTCTGATGAGTCCATATTTGAGATTTTTGGTTTCAACCTCTGTGTCTTTGTGAGATGCAAAGTAGGTGAACTGATCATTTCTGCATGTGTGGTACCCAGCATGAAGCAAGGAGGAGGAGGTGCGATGGTGTGTGGGTGCTTTACTGGTGACACTGTCAGTGATTTATTTAGAATTCAAGGCACACTTAACCAGCATTGCTACCACAGCATTCTGCAGTGATACACCATCCCATCAATTGTTTTTCAACAGGATAATAACCCAACACACTTCCAGACTGTGTAAGGGCTATTTGACCAAGAAGAAGTGTGATGGAGTGCTGCATCAGATGACCTCAACCCAAAAAGATGGTTTTGGATGAGTTGGACCGCAGAGTGAAGGAAAAGCAGCCAACAAGTGCTCAGCATATGTGGGAACTCCTTCAAAACTGTTGGAAAAGCATTCCAGGTGATGCTGGTTGAGAGAATGCCAAGCATGTGCAAAGTTGTAATTAAGGCAAAGGGTGGCTACAGTACCTTGAAGGATCTAAAATCTAAAATATATTTTGAATTGTTTAACATTTATTTTGGTTACTACATGATTCCATGTGTGTTATTGCATAGTTTTGATGTCTTCCTTATTATTCTAAAATGTCGGAAATTGTAAAAATAGAGGAAAACCCTTGAATGAGTAGGTGTGTCCATACTTTTGACTGGTACTGTAAGACTGGTACTGCCCTAATGGATGAGGACCATGTTGAATGAGAACCAGTTAAATAGAGGTTAAATAAAAACATGTTAAAATGTTGTTGAGGACTCAAGCATTCGCGAAAGTATCTGTGATTTTCTCCAGCAGCAGCATGGAACCTACTCCATTTGCACTTTAACAGCCCAAAGGACGTCTCCATTTGGACTTGGGTGAAGCTGTGGATCTGCTTCAATCTCTTGTGTTTGTCCAGTTGACCATTGTCCCTGAATGGCACATTTAGATCCAGGCTTAGGGGATACGCAGTAGCCCAAGAGGTAGTACTGCTCTGGCAGAGGGTGGGCCTTTACGTCGCTGGTTCTATACAAGCATGCATCATGCACAGAACCAGCGTTGCCTGCATAGCCATGCCGCACACAGCTTGCACCTGGAAGCTGGGCTGGCCTTTACGATTTATGTAGGCATCCCGTATTTCGGGAAGGCCCCCTGATGGGAATGTGAGTGCCATCAACATGTATGCACCCAATCACACCAGGGAACCCTCTGATCCTCTGGAACCAAGCCTCCAGAACTAGAAACTGGGTGGGTGTTTGTCACTTTATGCAGGTGGTCATCAGCTGGTTCAGGCCATCTACTATTTGGAGCAGTTACTGGAGCAAAATCCCTTTGCAAAGAGGTCAAAAACATCACAAAAACTCTCACAGAAAGGTCCAACAAGCAATCCTATAGGCTTTCTCATCTGTACGGAACCAGAGGGTTGAGTTCCTCACACAATATCTGAAAAACCAAACAAAATTGGATTCTATCATGTTAGTGTTTTGTCCTTCACCACTGTAACACAGAGGCAATTATTAACGATACAATTATCTATTGTTCATCATAGTCTTACTGTTCACAATGTAGGCTACATTTGAATTATGTACCTTTTGTGGCAAGTGTTGATAGATAAGGGGCCTTATAAATAATATACAGTACTTACTGTATAACGTTGCAACGTCTGCTTCCAGCTCACACTCTCAAATACGTAGATCCCCTGAACGAAGCTCACTTTCCAGCCCACTTTCCAGCTCACAATCTCAAACACATTGATCGCCTGAACGCAGCTCACGCTCCAGATCCTAATCTCCTATTGCCTCATCTCCTGGATGACGTTACTAGCCTTTTCCCTGCCTGTATTGTTGCTTTTTTGGACATTCTGCCTGCCCCTGGACCCAACTACCTGCCTCCCCCTGCGGTCCCTTACAAATAAACACCTGCTGCGCCCTGCGCTTGAAACCAGCTCTCTGTCTCCCATCGTGCTCATTACAAACGTGCATAAATAACAATTTTACTGATTATAAAGTAATTGGGTACAGTATTGCATTTTTATAGCCTATTAGTTATCACACCCTGGCCGTCTGGTTGGTTGACTGTACACCTCACCCACCCAGCTGTCTGGACGGTCAACTAACTTGCTGGCTGGTGTGCATTTGCTGCAATCATTGGGGATTTCCGTGACGCTTAACTTTGTTAAGACTACTTTAATCAAAACAAAGAGGCCGTCTAGACATGCAAATTACCTGAAAGGTTTCCAAATCAAATTTTATTGGTCACATACACATGGTTAGCAGCTGTTAATACGAAATGCTTGTGCTTCTAGTTCCGACAATGCACTAATATCTAATATCTAGTAATCAAACAAATTCATAACAACTACCTTACACACAGAAATGTAAAAGGATGAATACGAATATGCACATATAAGTACATGGATGAGCGATGGCCGCAGCAGCCTCTCTATGTTAGTGATACACCATCTAAAGTGTAATTAATCATTTCACCATGCTCAAAGGGAAATTCAATGTCTGCTTTTATTTTTACCCATGTACCAAAACGTTCCCTTCTTTGAGAAGCATTGGAAAAACTCACTGGTGTTTGTAGTTGAATCGGTATTTGAAGTTCACTGCTCGACTTAGGGACCTAACAATGTATGTGTGGGGCACAGAGATACTGTAAGGTAGTCATTCAAAAATCATGTTTAACACTATTATTGCACATGGAGTGATTCCATGCAATTTATTATGTGATTTGTTTAGCAGGGGTTGAATACTTATTGACCTAAGATATTGCAAATCAAATCAAATCAAATGTACTGTATGATATGTTAACGTCGTAATGTACGATATGTCAATGTTATTAAAGTGGCATTATTTAGAGTGCATTGTATAAAGTGACTAGTGATCCATTTATTAAAGTGGCCAGTGATTGGGTCTCAATGTAGGCAGCAGCCTCTGAGTTAATGATTGCTGTATAGCAGTCTGATGGCCTTGAGATAGAAGCTGTTTTTCAGTCTCTCGGCTTTGATGTACCTGTACTGACCTCGCTGTCTTGATGATAGCGTGGTGAACAAGCGGTGGCTCGGGTGGTTGTTGTCCTTGATGATCTTTTTGGCCTTCCTGTGACATCAGTGCTGTAGGTGTCCTGGAGGACAGATAGTTTGATGTGTTGTGCAGACCCCACTACCCTCTGGACAGCCTTGCAGTTGAGGGCGGTGCAGTTACCGTACCAGGTGTTGATACAGCCCGACAGGATGCTCTCGATTGTGCATCTGTAAAAGTTAGTGAGTGTTTTCAGGTGACAAGCCACATTTCTTCAGCCTCCTGAGGTTGAAGAGGTCGCTATTGTGCCTTCTTCACCACGCTGTCTGTGTGGGTGGACCATTTCAGTTTGTCCGTGATGTATATGTTGAGGAACTTAAAACATCCCACCTTCTCCGTTACTGCCCCATCGATGTGGATGGGGGGTGCTCCCTCTGCTGTTTCCTGAAGTCCACGATCATCTGACACCACACTCAGGGGGCCCTCACCTCCTCCCTGTAGACCGTCTCGTTGTTGTTGGTAATCAAGCCTACCACTGTAGTGTTATCTCCAAACTTGATGATTGAGTTGGAACCGTGCATGGCCACACAGTCATGGGTGAACAAGGAGTACAGGAGAGGGCTGAGAACACACCCTTGTGGGGTGCCAGTGTTGATGATCAGCAGGGTGGAGATGTTGTTTCCTACCTTCACTACCTGGGGTTGGCCCGTCAGAAAGTCCAGGACCCAGTTGCACAGGGCGGGGTCTAGACCCAGGGTCACCCCCAGGTGGTGAAGGTAGGAAACAACATCTCCACCCTGCTGATCCTCAACACTGGGTCACAATAAGGGCGCGTGGTAGCAAGATGTCGATGTCTGCGACGGGGCTTGTTTTCTTTTTGTAATCTGTGATTGACTGCAGACCCTGCCACATACATCTCGTGTTTGAGCCGTAGAATTGCGACTCTATTTTGTCTCTATACTGACTCTTTGCTTGTTTGATTGCCTTGCGGAGGGGATAGCTGCACTGTTTGTATTCGGTCATGGTTCCAGTCTCCTTGCCTTGATTAAAAGCGATGGTTAGCGCTTTCAGTCTTGCATGAATGCTGCCTTCAATCCACGGTCTCTGGTTAGGAAAGATTTTAATTGTCACGGTGGAATCGACATCTCTGATGCACTTGCTAATAAACTCGCTCTCCCAGTCAGCGCCTACATCAATGTTGTTGTCTGAGGCTATCCGGAACATATCCCAGCCCACATGATCGAAGCAATCTTGAAGCGTGGAATCCGATTGGTCAGACCAGCTTTGGATAGACCTGAGCACAGTCAGATATGCCGAAGGGGGGCTTTGTATGTATCGCGGAAGATAGAGTAGCAACGATCCAGAATGTGACTCTGACAACATATCCCAAGTGAGACATGTTTCCGTGAAACAGAGAATGTTACAATCTCTGATGTCTCTCTGGAAGGCAACTCATGCCCTAATTTCGTCCACCTCATCATCTAGAGATTGGACATTGGCGAGTAATATGTTCTGGAATCGGTGGATGGTGTGCTCACCTTCTGTGTCTGACCAGTAGGCCACTCCGTCTGCCTCTTCTGCGGCGACCGTGTTGTTTTGGGCCAGCCTCTGGGATAAGATCCCATGTCCAGGGTGAAGGTTCGAATGAAGGATCCGCTTTAGGAAAGAAGTATTCCTGGTTGTAATGTTGGTAATTTGACATCACTTTTATATCCAATAGTTCTTCCTGGCTGTATATAATAACACTTGAGATTTTCTGGCTCACAATGTAAGAAATAATACATTAAAAAAACAACTGCATAGTTTCCTAAGGACCTGAAGCGAGGCGACCATCTCTGTCGGCTCATCCGAAAATGAGACCGAAAGGCGAAGTCGCTGTAGCGAGAGATGACTTTCTCCATAACCATATACAGTTCATGAATAGAATGGGCGTCCCCATTTAAGTCCACGATGGCATAATGGGGGGACTGGCGGCTATTGAGATTGTCCCCATAGGAGCACAGCAAGAAGCAAAAGCAAGACGCAAAAGCAGGAAGTGTACCCATCAACGTGCTGTGATTTGTTGATTCAGCTCAACTGACATTACAACAATTCAATTTCATTGCATGAGCCAGATCAGTTAACATAATTTGAATAAACATTCTATGTTACCATGGAAAATATTGTATCATGAGTTTACCAGTTATTAAATGTCCAGTGTTAGAGGTTCCAAGCCCATTCTATTCATTCTATTTCTCTATGCACATGAACCTTGACTCACTTTTCAGTGTTGATACACCCACTAAAATCCACCATCCATTATGGCGGAAGCCATAGCTAAAGCCAACATTTTGCATGGTCGGTCCATTATGTATCAGCAAGAATAGCTCGAACTAACGGACTGCAATGTTTGTGCAATTTTCTTTTTTTACAAATTATGTTTTTAACAAACACAGTTCACAGCAAATGTTTGCTAATGCATTGCTTGTTGAATGCGCCTCTTGATCCACCTCATAAGAAGTGGGGAGTTAAAGTTATCATGCATTGATAGTCCCTTTCTGACCCCTGGCTTTGACGAATCTAATTAGCTATTTTTCCATGCTTTGATTTGCGCAAACATGCCATGTATTTTGGGCTTGACACTAATCTCACAGATTGTGAAGGTGTCTGAAGGTGTAAGCAGGCCCTCAGATGTACTCAACTTTTAATTGACATGTCAAATGCTGAATGGAAAGCTGATGTACCAACTGATTTATCCACTGATGTATCCATCTTTAAGAGCATTCTGATACAATAAAACATTTTAAAAAACTTAATTAATGAATTATTGATAATTAAGCAATAATGCTCGAGTGGGTGTGGTGTATATGGCCTATAAACTGTACCATGGCTAAGGACTGTTTTTAAGCACGACGCAACGTGGTGTGCCTGGATACAGCCCTTAGCCATGGTATATTGGCAATATACCAAAAATACCTGAAATGCCTTATTGCCATAGTAAACTGGTTACCAACGTTATTAGAGCAGTAGAAATACATGTTTTTTCATACCCGTGCTATATGGTCTTATATACCACAGCTGTCAGCCAATCAGCATTCAGGGCTCGAACCACCCAGTTTATAATATTCAATAATCAATGGGTATACAGTATATAATTAATTTAAAAGCCAAAAATGCAACAACTGCAGATTGCACCTTTAAAAGAAAATCAGGTAGTGCACTGTAGTATGTTGGGAAAAAATCCAACACCAGATTTAGAGTTTGCTGTTGGGTTGGCCGCTGTTAAGTACATCTAATCTGGTTAATTTTACTACAGTGGGCTAAATCAGGGTTTCTTGGTAGTCTTAAACACATCTACTTTGAAGCAAAAGTATACACCTCACACACATGGTTATGGGCTTAAAATAAGTAACACCAGTATCATGTTAGATATAGAGTTGAAATGTATTCAATTTTGAGTTTGCATCACAATATTACACTTTAAGTATATATAATGCATTCGGAAAGTATTCAGACACCTTTTTTTTCACATTTTGTTACGTTACAGCCGTATTCTAAAATTGATTAAATTGTTTTTCCCCCTCATCAATCTACACACAATACCCCATAATGACAAAGCAAAAACAGGTTTTTAGAAGTTTTGTTTGCAATTGTATTCAAATAAAAAAACTGAAATATGACATTTACATAAGTATTCAGAGCCTTTACTCAGTACTTGTTGAAGCACCTTTGGCAGCGTTTACAGCCTTGAGTCTTCTTAAGTATGACACTACAAGCTTGAAATACCTGTATTTGGGGAGTTTCTCAAATTCTTCTCTGCAGATTTTCTCAAGCTCTGTAAGGTTGGATGGGGAGCATCACAGCACAGCTATTTTCAGGTATCTTTTCAGGGCTCTCCAGAGATGTTCGACCAGGTTCACGTCTGGGCTCTGGCTGGGCCACTCGAGGACATTCAGAGACTTGTCCCAAAGCTACTCCTGCGTTGTTTTGGCTGTGTGCTTAGGTTCCTTGTCCTGTTGGAAGGTGAAACTTTTTGAGGTCCTGAGCGGCTATGGCGCAGGTTTTCAGGATCTCTCTGTACTCCATTCATCCTTCCCTCAACCCTGACTAGTCTCCTAGTCCCTGAAGCTGAAATAATCTCCAAAGCATGATTCTGCCACCTTCATGCTACACCATAGGGATGGTGCCAGATTTCCTTAAGATGTGACGCGGGACATTCAGGCCAAAGAGCTCAATCTTGGCTTCATCAGACCTGAGAATGTTGTTCCTCATGGTCTGAGTCCTTTAGGTGCCTTTTGGCAAACTCCAAGCAGATTGTCATGTGCATTTTACTGAGGATTGGCTTCTGTCTGGTCACTCTCCCATAAAGGCCTGATTGGTGGAATGCTGCAGAGATGATTGTCCTTCTGGAAGGTTCTTCCATCTCCACAGAGGAACTCCGGTGCTCTGTCAGAGTGAACATTGGGTTCTTAGTCACCTCCCTGACCAAGGCTCTTTCCGCCGAGTCTTTGTGGTTCCAAACTTCTTCCATTTATGTATGATGAAAGCCACTCAACACCTGTTTTCGCTTTGTCATTATGGGGTATTGTATGTGATGAGTATGTGATTATTCCCCGGTCCGCTAACTGCTACCTTGTTTAGCCCCGGTCCGCTAACTGCTACCTTGTTTAGCCCCGGCCTACTAACTGTTAGCTTGTTAGCACAGGCCTGCTAACCGTCTGAATCGCCGCGTCCCAACCACTCACTGGACCCATATTTACTTTCAATCGCTTTTCGATTTTTAATTCGTTTATACCTTCCGGTAACCTGCCTCACCCAATGTGATACGGAATCGCTATTATTTTAAATTTTTAGAATACACTCAAGAACCTCCAGAAGCTAACCAGCTAACTAGCTACAAGCTATTTAGTCATTGTTAGCCACTGCTTGCGGCTTTTACCTTTTACCTTCTGCACAGCCAGCCAGTTTTTTAAACCTGGATAATACTCGCCAGTCTAGCTTCCCTGCCCCATCCACCGCTGCCCCCTGGACACTGATCACTTGGCTACATAGCTGATGCATGCTGGACTGTCCATTAATCACGGTACTCCATTCTGCTTGTTTATGTTTTATCTGTCGGCCCCAGCCGCACTCAGGCTCTGTGTGTACTTAATCCGACCCTCCCTGCCTAGTCAACACCATTTTACCTGCTGTTGTTGTGCTAGCTGATTAGCTGTTGTTGTCTCACCTACTGTTTTAGCTACTGTTTAAGCTAGCTCTCCCAATTCAACACCTGTCATTACTGTATGCCTCACTGTATGTCTCTCTCAAATGTCAATATGACTTGTATACTGTTGTTCAGGTTAGTTATCATTGTTTTAGTTTACAATGGAGCCCCTAGTTCCACTCTTCAAACCCCTGATACCTCCTTTGTCCCACCTCCCACACATGCGGTGACCTCACCCATTACAACCAGCATGTCCAGTGATACAACCTCTCTCATCATCACCCAGTGCCTGGGCTAACCTCCGCTGTACCCGCACCCCACCATACCCCTGTCTGTGCATTATGCCCTGAATATATTCTACCATGCCCAGAAATCTGCTCCTTTTATTCTGTGTCCCCAACGCTCTAGGCGACCAGTTTTGATAGCCTTTAGCCGCACCCTCATTCTACTCCTCCTCTGTTCCGCGGGTGATGTGGAGGTAAACCCAGGCCCTGCATGTCACCAGGCACCCTCATTTGTTGACTTCTGTGATCGAAAAAGCCTTGGTTTCATGCATGTCAACATCAGAAGCCTCCTCCCTAAGTTTTGTTTTACTCACTGCTTTAGCACACTCTGCTAACCCTGATGTCCTTGCCGTGTCTGAATCCTGGCTCAGGATGGCCACCAAAAATTCAGAGATTTCCATACCGAACTATAACATTTTCCGTCAAGATAGAACTGCCAAAGGGGGAGGAGTTGCAGTCTACTGCAGAGATAGCCTGCAAAGTAATGTCATACTTTCCAGGTCCATACCCAAACAGTTCGAACTACTAATTTTGAAAATTACTCTCTCCAGAAGTAAGTCTCTCACTGTTGCCGCCTGCTACCGACCCCCCTCAGCTCCCAGCTGTGCCCTGGACACCATTTGTGAATTGATCGCCCCCCCCATCTAGCTTCAGAGTTTGTTCTGTTAGGTGACCTAAACTGGGATATGCTTAACACCCCGGCAGTCCTAGAATCTAAGCTAGATGCCCTCAATCTCACACAAATCATCAAGGAACCCACCAGGTACAACCCTAAATCTGTAAACAAGGGCACCCTCATAGACATCATCCTGACCAACTGGCCCTCCAAATACACCTCCGCTGTCTTCAACCAGGATCTCAGCGATCACTGCCTCATTGCCTGTATCCGCTACGGAGCCACAGTCAAACGACCACCCCTCATCACTGTCAAACGCTCCCTAAAACACTTCTGTGAGCAGGCCTTTCTAATCGACCTGGCCCGGGTATCCTGGAAGGACATTGACCTCATCCCGTCAGTTGAGGATGCCTGGTCATTCTTTAAAAGTAACTTCCTCACCATTTTAGATAAGCATGCTCCATTAAAAAAATGCAGAAGTAAGAACAGATATAGCCCTTGGTTCACTCCAGGCCTGACTGCCCTCGACCAGCACAAAAACATCCTGTGGCGGACTGCAATAGCATCGAATAGTCCCCGCGATATGCAACTGTTCAGGGAAGTCAGGAACCAATACACGCAGTCAGGAAAGCTAAGGCCAGCTTCTTCAGGCAGAAGTTTGCATCCTGTAGCTCCAACTCCAAAAAGTTCTGGGACACTGTGAAGTCCATGGAGAACAAGAGCACCTCCTCCCAGCTGTCCACTGCACTGAGGCTAGGTAACACGGTCTCCACCGATAAATCCATGATTATCGAAAACTTCAACAAGCATTTCTCAACGGCTGGCCATGCCTTCCGCCTGGCTACTCCAACCTCGGCCAATAGCTCCGCCCCCCCCCGCAGCTACTCGCCCAAGCCTCTCCAGGTTCTCCTTTACCCAAATCCAGATAGCAGATGTTCTGAAAGAGCTGCCAAACCTGGACCCGTACAAATCAGCTGGGCTTGACAATCTGGACCCTCTATTTCTGAAACTATCTGCCGCCATTGTCGCAACCCCTATTACCAGCCTGTTCAACCTCTCTTTCATATCGTCTGAGATCCCCAAGGATTGGAAAGCTGCCGCAGTCATCCCCATCTTCAAAGGGGGAGACACCCTGGACCCAAACTGTTACAAACCTATATCCATCCTGCCCTGCCTATCTAAGGTCTTCGAAAGCCAAGTCAACAAACAGGTCACTGACCATCTCGAATCCCACCGTACCTTCTCCGCTGTGCAATCTGGTTTCCGAGCCGGTCACGGGTGCACCTCAGCCACGCTCAAGGTACTAAATGATATCATAACCGCCATCGATAAAAGACAGTACTGTGCAGCCGTCTTCATCGACCTTGCCAAGGCTTTCGACTCTGTCAATCACCATATTCTTATCGGCAGACTCAGTAGCCTCGGTTTTTCGGATGACTGCCTTGCCTGGTTCACCAATTACTTTGCAGACAGAGTTCAGTGTGTCAAATCGGAGGGCATGCTGTCCGGTCCTCTGGCAGTCTCTATGGGGGTGCCACAGGGTTCAATCCTCGGGCCGACTCTTTTCTCTGTATATATCAATGATGTTGCTCTTGCTGCGGGCGATTCCCTGATCCACCTCTACGCAGACGACACCATTCTATATACTTCCGGCCCGTCCTTGGACACTGTGCTATCTAACCTCCAAACGAGCTTCAATGCCATACAACACTCCTTCCGTGGCCTCCAACTGCTCTTAAACGCTAGTAAAACCAAATGCATACTTTTCAACCGTTCGCTGCCTGCACCCGCACGCCTGACCAGCATCACCACCCTGGATGGTTCCGACCTTGAATATGTGGACATCTATAAGTACCTAGGTGTCTGGCTAGACTGTAAACTCTCCTTCCAGACTCATATCAAACATCTCCAATCGAAAATCAAATCAAGAGTCGGCTTTCAATTCCGCAACAAAGCCTACTTCACTCACGCCGCCAAACTTACCCTAGTAAAACTGACTATCCTACCAATCCTCGACTTCGGCGATGTCATCTACAAAATTGCTTACTCTACTCAGCAAACTGGATGCAGTTTATCACAATGCCATCCATTTTGTCACTAAAGCACCTTATACCACCCACCACTGCGACTTGTATGCTCTAGTCTGCTGGCCCTCGCTACATATTCAGACCCACTGGCTCCAGGTCATCTACAAGTCCATGCTAGGTAAAGCTCCGCCTTATCTCAGTTCACTGGTCACGATGGCAACACCCATCCGTAGCACGCGCTCCAGCAGGTGTATCTCCCTGATCATCCCTAAAGCCAACACCTCATTTGGCCGCCTTTCGTTCCAGTTCTCTGCTGCCGGTGACTGGAACGAATTGCAAAAATCGCTGAAGTTGGAGACTTTTATCTCCCTCACCAACTTCAAACATCTGCTATCTGAGCAGCTAACCGATCGCTGCAGCTGTACATAGTCTATCGGTAAATAGCCCACCCATTTTTACCTACCTCATCCCCATACTGTTTTTATTTATTTACTTTTCTGCTCTTTTGCACACCAATATCTCTACCTGTACATGACCATCTGATCATTTATCACTCCAGTGATATCTGCAAAATTTTAATTATTTGCCTACCTCCTCATGCCTTTTGCACACAATGTATATAGACTCCCCTTTTTTTTCCTACTGTGTTATTGACTTGTTAATTGTTTACTCCATGTGTAACTCTGTGTTGTCTGTTCACACTGCTATGCTTTATCTTGGCCAGGTCGCAGTTGCAAATGAGAACTTATTCTCAACTAGCCTACCTGGTTAAATAAAGGTGAAATAATTTTTTAAAATAAAAATTAAATCAATTTTAGAATAAGGCTGTAACGTAATAAAATGTGGAAAAAGTCAAGGGGTCTGAATACTTTCCAAATGCACTGTACATCTCAAAAGACTGTAATATAACAAAACCGTTTGACATAGAAACACTGAATTTTCAGCGTTTGAAAATAAATAATGTTAATTAATTATGAAATTATGAAAAATATTAATAACATTCCACCCACGAGGCCACTAGAGGGAGATATGGTTATTTGACTGCAGGAAAGGCTACAGGGTTTCAAGTTAATATGGCGCTCAAAATGTAAGTATCTTGATACGGGTAACCAAAGAGATAGAACATCGAGTGATTTATTTACCCCATTTAAATAATATTTCTATAAACTTAATCATTTTAAGTTCTTGCAACAATGTGCCAAGGGGCTCTGTTTTTAGAGGATTGTGGGTAATTAAAAATGTTTAGACTTGATGATAATTTGACAATGTTTTATGCATGTTTGAAGAAAGAAAATTATATTTCTACTTTAGTATTAAGCAGCCTGCTGTGCCATGAGGTGTAATGGATCAGGATGAACAGATATCAAAACTGTCAGACAAATTGACGTTCAACGATGAGACCACCGATTTCTACAATCACCACTCTTCATGAAAGAGGCAAACACAGCACGCTGCAACACTTTGGTTCTACCTCCAATGTTTTTCATATTTTTTATTTATTTAGCTAGGTATTAATTAAGAACACATTCATATTTACAATGACTGCCTACCCCGGCCAAACCCTAACCCGGATGATGCTGGGCCAATTGTGCTCCGCCCTATGGGACTCCCAATCATGCCCGGTTGTGATACAGCCAGAACCAAACAGGGCCTGTAGTGACACCTCTAGCACTCAGATGCAGTGCCTTAGACCGCTGCACCCCTCGGGAGCCCATTACTGCTGGTGGATTGAGCACTGTGCTCAACAATGCCTGACAAAGTGGGTTAAAATGGCAAATGATCAAATACATTAAGCAATGTTAAAGTTGTGTTTGTGAAACACTAACGTTTTGGGTTTACTACTCAATAATATTGCGTGTAATTGTGTTGCCTTGAAGGGACAGTGCAATCAAAAATGTGATTTCCCTGTAGTTTATAATGGTATTTCCACACTGTGTGGTCGAAATAACACTGAAACTGTGTAAATGATGACAGTGTACAATAATTTTATTATGTTCTGGTGGAATGGAGTTATTAGCCCACAACATGACATCACAATCTGATCAGATTTCTGACCAATGATCAGTCTTCTTTTATTTGCAAATGCATCGTCCTACTTTAAAGGGTAAGCGGTTTGGTAATTCTGATCATTGCAGAAAGATGGCTCAGTTGTGACACTATATGCATACCTAGAATCAGAATACTGAATTACAATTCTAGCTGTCCAAAAAAGTAACTATGTATAGTTTTTGTTCTATAACTTGGGTGGAAATATTTATGAACATGGAAATCATAGTATATTATGCAGTGAATAATTTTGTTGAACTTAGATATGTACAAGATGTACAGAGATGAGTACATATCATGTTAGAGGTATACTTCAACTAAAGTACAAAATGTGCATAATTTGTGTATGAGCTAGGATAAACTGCAATTTACGTTAATAGCCACATTAGCATTAGCATTGATCACAGCATTGTTTGCATGTTCTTAATCTCGGATCCACTGCCATGTTCCCAACACAAATGTAAGTTGAATTGAACATAACAGTCGCAAACATTTCCACTTTTGTCCTCTGCAGGTCTTCAGGACAACCCGTGGGTCTGTGACTGCAGGATCTCCAAGCTGATCGAGCTTTCCAAAATGTCTCCCACGTCAGTGGTACTAATGGACCAGTTCCTGTTTTGCAGCGGGCCTGAAAACCTGGCTGGTGTTATGTTCCAAAGGGTGGAACTGGACCAATGTCTCAAGCCATCCGTCATGATGTCAGCCACCAAGATCACAGCCTCGGTGGGCAGCAATGTGCTCCTGCGGTGTGATGCCACGGGTTACCCCACGCCTACCCTCATCTGGACTACTTCAGATGGCTCACGTGTCAACAACACAGGTATCAAAAGTGACACATTTTATTATAAGAAAATGCATACAGTGTGTTATTCAACATGTTTATAAAAATTGTTTTGAATTAACAAATTTCTTTGTTAAGATGTACTTATGTTCTACAGTTGTGAGTCAATAAAATAATATTTGTGCTTCAATAAGATAAAGTCTACATCTTGGCAATGTTGAAGTGTTTGCATTTTCATGATCTACCTATAGTTGTCCAGGAGTCTCCAGGAGAGGGTGTCCGATGGTCCATCATCAGCCTGAATGGGGTCTCGTACAAAGACAACGGGGAGTACAGCTGCAAGGCTAAGAACTTTGCCGGCAACGCAGAGGCTGCCATCACCCTGTCTGTGACAGGTTATGTCACTACAAACATGCCTCCAGAGAGGCCAGACATAGAGGATGCAGGGAATAGCCCATCTACAACGTTCTCTGCTCCTGAAACTGGCTTCTCAAACTCCCCTAGTGCCCCGTCTACCACCACCGCCCCACCTACCACCATGCATCCAGCCATCTTGCCACCCGTCCTCACCAAGAAGAAACCCACGCCCAGCAACGTGCAGCAGATAGCACCATCCAAACCATCCGAGACCCCGCAAGGCAGCGACAGGAAGCTAGCGGCGGATCAGAGTGAAACGAAAGATGCTTCCAAGTCTGTCCAAGATCTCGAGATCGTGGAGGAAACGCCGGATAGCGCGGTTCTACTCTGGACGACCGAAGGTTTGCCGAGCAATGCACCTCTCACCGTTGTTTACTCCACTTATGATGAGGAGGACAACTCCAAAAGGACAATGGATACCGATGCCGGGAGTGGAAAAGTTCTACTCGAAGGCTTGACTTCTGGAATGAGGTACCAGGTTTGTCTGGTTTCCAAGGGAAGTGCCGCGGGAAAAGACCCCTGTATCAACTTCTTTACTCTGGACCTTGTTGAGGACAATGCTGCGAACAAGCTGCTGATGATCATCAGCAGCTTTGCCTGCGCCGTGGCTTTACCTGTCATTGGTTTGCTGGTCTACAAGATCCTCTCACTCTATTGCAGGAGCAATGTGCCTTTTTCGGACGAGGAGCTATCTAAAGACACATATGTGAAGTTTGAGACAATATCAATGAAGCAGAGGACCTTCAACGCTAATCCCGTTGAATTGTGGACCTACAGGCAGACCAAGGAGTCCCAAGAGAGGATGCTCCTCTGCTCCAGGTCGAGCATTGACTCACAAATGACATACAAGAGTGACAGTTCCAGATCAGAATTTCTGTGCTAGCGTTAGATTAAGACTCTACATGACTCGAAAGTTAATACTAAATCTGGATAATTTTTTGAGGAAAACTACAAGGTTTTGCGTGTTCAAAACTTTTATGACAATAATTGCCAGATGAATCCCTGTTTGTTACAGCCTTAATTTCTTTGTAATAAAAAACTACTTTGAGATACAGTTATCTCCAAAAGTATTGGGACAGTGACAAGTGTTTTGACAAATTCAAGTTAGATTTGAAATGATACAATGACTATGAGGTTTAGTGCAGACGGTCAGCTTTAATTTGAGGGTGAACTGTTCAGAAATTACAGCACTTTTTGTACATAGTTCCTCCAAAAGTATTTTGACAAATTCACTTATATGTGTATTTAAGTAGTCAAACGTGTATTATATGGTCCCATATTCCTAGCACACTATAATTATATGTTGGATGCATTTGCTGTTTGTTATGGTTGTATTTCAGATTATTTTGTGCCCAATAGAAATGAATGGTAAATAATGTATTGTGTCATTTTGGAATCACTTCAATTGTAAATAAGAATAGAGTATGTTTGTAAACACTTCTACATTAATGTGGATGCTACCATGGTTACGGATAGTCCTGCAAGAGTTGTGAATAATGATGAGTGAGAAAGTTACAGACCGGCAAGACATTTTTGGCGGGTTTGAAATTTATGCCTCCATAACTTTCTCACTCATCATTATTCACTATTCATTAAGGATTATCCGTAATCATGGATGCAAGTGTTTAGAAACATCTCCTATTCATATTTACAATAAAAGTGACTCCAAAATGATGGAATACCTTACTAAGCATTCATTATTATTGGGAACAAAATAATCTGAAACACAACCAAAATAAAAAACAGCAAATGCATCCAACAAATGAGTAGATTCACAGGCTTGATGTAGTCATTGCACGCTATGAATATTGGACCAAATATAAACTTTTTACTATTTGAATAGTGGCATCGATAATGGCACAGGAGGGAGGCTGATGTTTTACAGGCTCCTAACCAACTGTGGTATTTTGTTTCTTTTTTAAAAATTGTCTGTAATTTATTTTGTACATAATGTTAATGTTACCGTCTCTTGTGACCGAAAAGTGCTTCTGGATATCAGAACAGCGATTACTCACCTCAAACTGGATGAAGACTTTTCTTTAATGAGTTTGACGCGAAGGATATACTGCTTCTCGGAGACCAGGCCCAAATCCTCATCATTCACATGAATAAAATAAGGAAATAAATGGGGCAGAGATCGGGGTGCCTTGTGAGAATTCATCGACGAGCAGGTAACCCGCCTCTACCATCCTTTCTATTGGCCAACGTGCAATCAGACATTAAAAACTGGAATATCTTATGTTTCACCAAGTCGTGGATGAATTGCGACACAGATAATATACAGTTGGCTGAGTTTTCTGTGCATTGGCAGGACAGAACAGCTACATCTGGCAAGACGAGGTGTGGGGGATTTGTCTACTTGTCAATAATGTCTAATATTAAGGAAGTCTCGAGGTATTGCTCGCCTGAGGTAGAGTACCTCAGTGGTTGGTCAGACTGTTTTGCTATCACAGACTGGAATATGTTCTGGGATTCATCCAATGGCATTGAGGAGTATACCACCTCAGTCACCAGGTGCATCAATAAGTGCATCAACAACAGCGTCCCCACGGTGACCATAGGTACATACCTCAACCAGAAGTCATGGATTACAGGCAACATATGCATTGAGCTAAGGCTAGAGCTTCAAGGAGCAGGACACTAATCCGGAACCTTATAATAAATCCTGCTATGCCTTCAGACGAACCATCAAACAGGCAAAGCGTCAATACAGGAATAAGATTGAATCCTACTCCACCGGCTCTGATACTCGTCGGATTTTGCTGGGCTTGCAAACTATTACAGACTGCAAAGGGAAACCCAGCCACGATCTTCCCAGTGACGTGAGCCTACCAACACTGAAGCATGCATGAGAGCACCAGCTGTTTTGGATGACTGTGTGATCACGCTCTCCGTAGCCAATGTGAGCAAGACCTTTAAACAGGTCAACATTCACAAGGCCGCTGTGCCAGGCGGATTACCAGGACGTGTACTCAGAACATGCGCAGACCAACTAGCAAGTGTCTTCACTGACATTTTCAATCTCTCCCTGACCAAGTCTGTAATACATACCTACATGTTTCAAGCAGATCACCATAGTCCCTGTGACAAAGAAAGCTAAAGTAACCTGAATAATGACTACCGCCCCATACCACTCACGTTGGTAGCCATGAAGTGCTTTGAAAGGCTGGTTATGGCTCATGTCAACACCATCAACCAGGAAACCTTAGACCCACTCCAATTCGCATACCGCCCTAACAGATCCACAGATTACTCAATCTCAATCGCCCCTACCCACCTGGACAAAAGGAACACCTATGTGGGAATGCTGTTCTTTGATTACAGCTCAGTGTTTAACACCATAGTGCCTACAAAACTCATCACTAAGTTAAGGACCCTGGGACTAAACACCTCCTTCTGCAACTGCATTCTTGAGTTCCTGACCGGCCAACCCCAGGTGGTAAGGGTAGGTAACAACACATCTGCCACGTTGATCCTCAACACGGGGGCCCCTCTGGGATGCGTGCTTAGTGCCCTCCTGTACTGCCTGTTCACCCACAACTGCATGACCATACATGAGTCCAACACCAACATTAAGTTTGCGGATGACACGACAGTGGTAGGCCTGATCACCAACAAACGAGGAGACAGCCTATAGGGAGGAGGTCAGAGACCGGGCAGTGTGGTGCCAGGAAAACAACCTCTCCCTCAACGTTAGAAAGACAAATGAGCTGAATGTGGACTACAGGAAAAGTAGGGCTGAACACGCCCCCATTCACATCAACGGGGCTGTAGTGGAGTGGGTTGAGAGTTCCTTGGTGTCCACTTCACCAACAAACTATCATGGTCCAACAATACCAAGACAGTCGTGAAAAGGCACAACACCTTTTCCCCCTGAAAATATTTGGCATGGGTATATAGCTGCACCATCGAGAGCATCCTGACCGGTTGCATCACCGCCTGGTATGGCAACTGCTCAGTATCTGAGCTACAGAGGGTAGTGCGTACGCCCCAGTACATCACTGGGGCCAAGCTTCCTGCCATCCAGGACCTATATACTAGGCGTGTCGGAGGAAGGCCCAAGAAATTGTCAAAGACTCCAGTCACCCAAGTCATAGACTGTTCTCTCTGCTATCGCACAGCAAGCAGTACCGGATCACCAAGTCTATGTCCAAAAGGCTCCTTAACAGCTTCTACCCCCAAGCCATAAGACTACTGAACAGCTAATCAAATAGCGACCCAGACTATTTACATTGAACCCCCCTTTGTTTTTACACTGCTACTCGCTGTTTATTATCTATGCATAGTCACTTTACCCTTACCTAAGGTACATGTACAAATTACCTGTACCCCTGCACATTTACTCTGTACCGGTACTCCCTGTATCTAGCCTCATTATTGTTATTTTGTTGTGCTACTTTTTATTACATTTTTTACTTCAGTTTATTTTGTAAACATTTTCTTAACTCAATTTCTTGAACTGCATTGTTGGTTTAGGGCTTGTAAGAAAGCATTTCACGGGGTCTACACCTGTTGTATTCGGTGCATGTGACAAATACAAATGGATTTGATTTAAGTTAATTTCTCCCAATACTTTTAGTCCCCACATCTTAGGGGACAATGTACAGAAAGTGCTTTAATTTCTAAACGGTTCACCCGATATGATTGACAATACCCTCAAATGAAAGTTGACAGTCTACACTTTAACCTCATTTAACCTTGTTGTAATCATTTCAAATCCAAAGTGCTGGAGTACAGAGCCAAAACAACAATATGTGTCACTGTCACAATTATTTTGGAGCTCACTGTAGGTTTTTGACAATACCAATACCGCGATATTCAGAAGTATCGTGACAAGTGAACAAACCATGTTTTAATTTCTTGAGGAAAACAGCCCTATTGGAAACAAACAGCATTTTATTGTCATAGTATCATCATCATATTCTACTGCGCACAGATGTCAATTCAACGTCTATTCTAGGTTGGTTCATTGGAATTACGTGAAAACAACGTTGATTCAACCCGTGTGTGCTCAGTGGGCTCATGATACTGGTATCGTAACAACTCAATTTTGATATTCCTGTCTTTACAGCTCAGCGCTTAAATGAAATGCAATTTTCCATAATACTGTAATCAATAGTATGTCTGTGTTCATTATGGCCTACTTCTTTATCACTATACACTACACCGTACCAGGTTTAAACAGATATGACATTCATTGATCTCAATATGGTATCAATAGACATACCCGCTATCCTATTCCATGTAAGTCCAACAACCCATGTATTTATACTGCTGGCAATGGTGACAAGAATTATTCACTTAAAGTCAAACCTTCAAGCTAATCGATGCCTTACTTTCCTAAAACATTTTCTCGATCCCTAGTATATTAAAATATTTGACCTGCCCAACAAACAAATGCCACAGTTTCTGAGTGACCTATTGCATGTATTTGTACAAAAACATTGTATTGTATTCTTATTTTTAATAAAAACAAATCTTTATGCATTTCATATTTCATATAAGCTTTTGGGTATACATGGCAGTGTTGGTCAGTGTGATGCACTACTTACAGTGCTGTCATAGGCTCTCTGTACAACAACTCCACTATTGTCTATTAGGTGTGGTATTTCCCAATGTGATAATCTCTGGCCTACGTCCATGAAAATTGGGATTCTGTGCCCTTTCCTCACTTGAGCAACAGGTGCATATATTTCTCAATGTTACAACCCTTCCTCTGTCCTCTCTGTCGATCCCACAGTGAGCTCCACTTCCACTGTCTCACAGATGTTAGGTATTGAGAACGTCGATGTCTGTACATACACCAACCATGTGTGTGACTGTGTATATGAGCATGTAAATGTCAAAATATATCCACTGTCACCCATGTGTGTTCCTTTCCTATCCCACTGGCTGGCGAGCACAGTGAGAAAGCGGGACCGTAATCAATGGGTCACGGCCTTCTGGGTGCCTGAACAGGCATGGCCGTAAATCCCGATAACATGGGTGGAGCCGGAAAGACATTCCTATGGATAACCTGTCCTATGCCACCAGCTGCATGTGTCTGGGTTCTGCCCGTCATGCCAGCTGTTCTGTTAACATGACAATGGCCAAGGTGTTTGACAAACAGATGGGATGGTGTAGTGATGGGATTGGTTAGTGGGCCAGGAACCTGCTAGTCGGAGCACACCCCCTTGCCTCTTTGGTAACACTTTACTGTGTTCTTACTATTGTGTAGTTATTCTTCAGTGTAACATACACTCATTATAGTGGTTAACACCGTAATAAAAAGACTAGTTATTGTGTTACCATGTCCCTCAAAATACAACAAAAAAGTTAAGAGTGACAGTATTCCAAGGTGCATTGCATGACATTTCCAAATACAGTAGCGTGTTTAGATGACAATGAGAGTCCACTATGTGCAGAATTTGATCTAGAGTGACATTTCAAATGTTGTCAACAGAGGTGAAATCACAAGACAAAGGCCATTGTTTAGGCACGTTTCCAGCTCCACTATAGCTATGGACACTGAGCCCTTTCCAGCCTCGTTAGCCCTCCTACAGCTACGTCAACGGCCACTTGTGACACTGCTGCTAACAATATGCTAGTCATCCTGGGCATGAATAGGGGTTTGGTTGGTGGAGTCTGACGATTGCACTCCTGAGTAAACAGAAAACAAGCAGGCCACTGACAAGTCTCCTCCACTCCTCCGAGATCTCCCGCTTACTCATCCAGCCTGATTCACTCAGGGAGACGGTCATACAGGAGAGACAGATACACACATATAAGGTACACGTTCTAATCCGAATACACACGATATCTGTACAATCTGTACAACAGTGTACAATTGAGCACAGAGAGTCTTCCTGACATGACTGTCCCTGGTGAAGAAAATGGGGGAAAGAGGATAACAGTGGTGTGTGTGTGTGTGTGTGTGTGTGTGTGTGTGTGTGTGTGTGTGTGTGTGTGTGTGTGTGTGTGTGTGTGTGTGTGTGTGTGTGTGTGTGTGTGTGTGTGTGTGTGTGTGTGTGTGTGTGCGTTGGTGCGTGTCAATAGGTGTGTTTGACAGTGCATGTCTGTTTGTCTGTTACCCTATGTGTGTGTACTGATGTGTGTGGAAGGTTAAGGGTGTCAGAGGTCACCTTAATTCTCTTCTGAAAAGAATTCACAAAAGAGTCAGATATATATCTATGCTAATGGGTCCACACGCACGCACACACACACGCACGCACACACGCACACATACACACAAAGGGGTAGGGGGTGGGGTGAGGACTAGGAGCTGCTGTTGTTTTCTGGGACTTTGCTGCCGTCCTTGTCTCATTACTTGCATATTCTGCATTCTGCTTCAGACACCGACTCCTGTTCGAGGAAAATCCTTCTCCAGCCTGGCCCGGGATGTGTAAAATTTACCACGGGGGTGTCCGGAATTTCATACTTTGCTTCCAAAACAGCTAAGCAACCTGGGAGCCAGAGTGAGGAGCCCAAAAGATCCCACAGAGCCTAGTTTGGGAGAGAATCCACTGGCTAACTCATTGACCCTCCTTTTTGTGTCCACAGCCTCCATCTCGTTTTCCACCTCTTTTGGGATGTGAAACTGGCTTCTTCTTTCTCTCATCCCGCCGGGGCCTTGGAGAAGGATGCCCAACGGCCGTCAGCGACCGTCGCAGAGTTTTGGTGGAATTCTCGCACGCACGGTCTGACCAAGATAAGGAATGCCTGGCTGGTGTGAGTAAAGTGCGGCTCCCCGGATTGAGACGGAGCGCAGGATTATGTTGGTTGTGACGGTCGCAGCAGTGCTGGTCTATTTCTCAGTGCAAAACGACGGAGCCTCAGCGGCCCCTGGGAAGGCATGTTGGCTCGGAAACCCGTCAGGTGTGGGTAATGGGAGCTGTGTGGGTGAGTTGGGTTCACATCTGTACTTTAGCAAAGTGTGCACTGGTTGGTACAGTAACATTTGTGTTCACTCTAGAACAGAGACAAACTGGTTGTATGGACTAAGGAGCCTGGTGTTACGTCTATTTACCTTTTCTTTTTAGATTTTGTGAAAACATCTACGTTTAACAAATTGGACCTTGATGTAACTTGTAACTTAAAATGTAACTTGATCCTAAAGCCTTCCATTTTGACACGTGTAAACGATAACCGGTACCAGCATACATGATATTGAGGTCCATTATCAAGCATTGACTTTCTGTCTAATATTCACAAATGACCAGATACATTGTATTGGTAGTACTCTCCTTTAAATTAGCCTTACATTATTTTCAGTCAGTCGCCACACCACTATACATTACAGTACATGTAACCGAAGGCATCTGACACTATTTTGTTTTTTTGGCTGTGGCAAGTTGGTAAATAGTGACCCTTACACAAGGGTTACCTTTATCCCTGAGGGAAAACAGTGAGTGGGATGGTAACAGACAGACTTCTCATGCGTCACAGCGAGCTGGCTGGCCAGAGTGTGCGATCTGGGTTGGGCCGGTCCTAGCTGGCCGTGGACAGTACTGGTCTCTGGTCCAGTTGGACGAGTGCCTGCCTTTAGTGGTGTCAGTGGAGGCTTAAGTCAGGGTTATCCCCTCACACCCGGAGAGGTTATCCCCTATGACCGGGTCATGCCACTCCCATCGTCATCAAGTGTAGTGGACGCAGTGGAGACTTGTGGAATGCATTCTCCATGGTCAAGAGGTTATCCCCTAGACTGGGTCACTTCCATGTCAGGTGTACTAGATTATAGGGGGAAATTCCAATTTGATGTCAACATATGTCACTTGTTACACCAATATCTCCAATTTACATAAATGTATGATTTACACAAAATGACCACCATTGTTTAAGGGGATTTTTTTTTTTTTTTTAAATCTAAAACGAAGATGGCCCCCAAGAATGGTCCTGAATGGTCTCCATTGTGTATCCTAGCAACTTAGAAATGACCTGTTTTTAAAGTTCACCATTGGGCATCATTGACCTCATGAACCACCACAGACAGATGATTCATTGTTTTTCTGCCCCTGGCCTATGGAGATTCATTGTTGTCTTCATTCCTCAACACCAGTGTCTGGTGTCCATGGGTGCACATGATAATGATGCTTCACCCATGTGTTGACATGGTCATGTTAGACTAGATTAGCATATTGTTTTGGGTCAAGGTCAAAGGAAGAGCAATCGAACACAACACATCTAGCATTCATGTTGTTAACCTTTTCAACGTGTCGCAAGACAATGGTTGTCTCAGATGTTCTATTTCCACTTAACAATAAGATTTTGGATTCACTCAGTTAACAGCTTTCTCTTCCAAACAGCATGAAATAATTATATTTGAGTGAAAAATAACATTATTTGGTATGTTACGCGCTACTATGATTTTAAACTTCCAATGACTGGAATGTCCAAGACAGTCCTTCCTGACATGTGAGGATGTTCACCATGTGAAAGGAGAGTATGAAAGCACATGTTGCTAAGAGACGACTGTTTTATTGGGAAGCAGCCAGAGCTGCCTTGAACTCCGCCCCATTAAACGCCATCAATAGGATTTTAGACAGCCACATTGATTCAACTCATTCAACAAAGGTATCGGCACAGAACAGCACACATTGAAAAGGGACTGCCAGTAAAGTTGCAAATTCTATAGCAATGGTGACTTGTGCAGCTCTGGACGTCTTTCAGTCAGGAAACTGTGTGACAGTAAGGAGAAAATGGACAGCTATGGATTACAAACTGCCACACTATAGTACTGCACACTGTGCACTGTTTACTCACCTTGAAATGTCCGAACTGCGTCTGCATGCCACTCATTTGATCTCAAGTGGTTTAATGGAATGTGCATTTCGATTTTCTTCAGTTACTGTACCAATGCATATATTCTGCCTAGTTATACGGCCCGTTAATTTTGGCTGCATGACACAAGAAATGTGACTATTCAACTTCAGCTCCTAAAGTCTCACTAAAAAGGAGGTATTTGAGGTATAACAGTAACATTATAGGCTTCCTTTGTCATGTTATTATAAGATATCACATTGAATCAGCTTCAGAACATTTTCCCAGAAATAGTTTTAGTAGCTCTGTGTATTCTCACATTGAAAGCGCTCTGGCAGCACGGCAGAGTATAACTCAGTTTGTCCCATCTAGTACCTGATTTCAAATCTTGGGTTACTTCCGGTCCATGATGTGGGTCCAGTGTGTGTCACGTCTGAAATCCCTAACATCACAGTCCTCCAGATTTATACAGTATTTTGGTTGTCTGATGGGACGACGACTATGATCATACACTATCTACCATCTATGATTTAGAATCTGTGTTCCTTTTGGAAAGCTCCAGAGCCCTATCTGATCTTCGGCCATGGTAAGGCTATATACCGGATGGACCTTGATGGAGGGAATCAAAAAAGGGTTGTGACCGGTGTTGGAACCTCTATTCTACTGGACTTCCACTACACAGAGGGGAGAGTTTACTGGGCCGATAAAAAGACAGGGGTCATCTACAAAGCAGCGATGGATGGAACACAGAGACAGGTGCATCCACATGCTACTAGTTCACCTTAAAAAAAAATTATCACCTTAAAAAAAAGAAACAGAATATAATATTACGGTGTCCATATAAGGACTGAGTCAGAGTCACAAGAGTCACAGTCACCTACCTCTTGAAAAGAGTATCGCGATTAATGCCACAACACCCCGCCTCCCCTTCTTTCCCCACCTGCAAATAAACAAGCTTTTCTTCTCTTGAACTAACGCTTGCACTTTTCTTATTATCATTGCATTTGCCGTTAGCTACTTATTGAGGAAGATTAATGTGCTTACTATGACGGTGATTTGCAGTTGTCTCTCTTAGCTACCTTAAGATGAATGCAGTGTAAGTCGCTCTGGATAAGTGTCTGCTAAATTACTAAAATGTAAAAAGTAATGTCAAATTCTGTCCTAATATGGACACTGTGACTCTGAGGCTTTCCTAATATGGCCACCGTATCCCATGGACAAAGTATTACCTCCTATTTGTCACTGGTCAATATGCTAATATCTATTGTATCCCAGGTTGAGTCAACAACATGAATGGTTATAGATCCACAACTGTACTGCATCCTTTTCAGAAGCTGCACTCGTCTGAGAAAGGGATCTCAGGCCTTGCGGTCGACTGGGTTCACAATTTTGTCATTTGGACCAGTGGAGAAGTGGGAAGTATCAAAAGAGTGGATACAGATGGGAAAAATGAGAGGACTCTTCTAAGACATTTATCGCAGCCAATCTCCATAGCAGTTGCACCAAATGACAGGTAACTCAATACATTATCTCAACGTGTATCTCTGTATGTTTCCAAGTAACTATGAGTAAGATTAGAGCACTGGTGACAAACATCCCAATGCAGTTCCTTAGAGTTACCCACCATCTTGTTTGTGGGTTACTATAATGCTGGGCCTTTAAAGGGTCCTTACCTCGTTTAACACGGCTGGCACATACCTGTAGGTGTAATCTGGCAGATTGCCTCTCACTTACCTCCACTCACTGGTCAGAGAAAAAGGGAGCCATTTTGACCCTCAGAGGCGATTGCTTCATGCCAGAAAGGTATAAGTGAAGTACACCAAAACACAGATGCATATATTTTTTGATTATCTGTATTTTTCCTACCTGAAATTCTCTCCTGTTCACTAACGTGTTCTACACTGAGTGTACAAAATGTTAGGAACACCAGCATATTGAGTTGCTCCTACTTTTGTCTTTAGAACAGCCTCAATTCGTTGGGGCATGGTCTCTGCCATACCCCATTCAAAGGCACTTCAATCATTTGTCTTTCCCATTCACCGTCTGAATGGCACAAATACACAAACCATGTCTCAAATGTCTCAAAGCTTAGAAATCCTTATTTAACCTGTATCCTGCCCTTCATTTACTGTACACTGATTGAAATGGATTTAACAAGTGACATCAATAAGGGATCATAGCTTTCACCTGGATTGACCTGTTCAGTCTGTATCATGGAAAGCGCAGGTGTTCCTAATGTTTTGTGCACTCAGTGTTGTGTACATTCTATCTAACCTTGTGTTAATGTGGATGGATACATTTGGTGTAATCACCAATACCCAGAAATCGCATGTGTACTTGGTTAGGCATGTCTGGGCATGTCCTCTTACCTGATTTCAAGTCTTCAATGTGGGCCACTTCCTTATCCCTAAAACCACTATAACTTTCCTCAGATTTATATTCTGGCTGTCTGATGGAATCACACCCAGTATTCAGAGGTCGGATGTAGCGGGAGAGATGATTACTACAGTGCTGAAGATTCCGGAGAGACTGGGAGGGCTGTCGGTTGACCGGACGGACAAGAGACTGTTCTGGGTCCAGTTCAGTCTGGAGGGAGAAAGTGCCATTGGGTCGTGTGACTACAACGGGAATGTTGTCAATGTCATTGACCAGCCACTACTGTAAGCAGATGTCATTATAGTTATGTCACTCATTTTTCAGCATAGGTGACATATAACTCCAGTGGTTAAATATCACTGTTTTGACATATTCTAATGAGACCATGTTGCAAATGGGCAGCTACCTGTATTTAGCACTAGAGCAGTATACTGTATAATTAGATATATCACTTGTAGATCGGTTTATATTATTGATAACTTCTGAGTATTCTTCCCTCCAGGTCTCAGTCTTTGGGGATGTCTGTGTTCCTGGAGCAAGTCTTCTACACTGATATGAGTTCACGGACCATACGGCAAGTCAATAAGTACTCAGGGGTTGAGGCAGAAAACATCAACCTAAAGCGAATGACACACCCCGCTACTGCTGTCAAGGTGGTACATCCCCTCAACCAGCCAATTGAAGACTCCATGCCTGTCTTTTCAGGTCAGAGTTCAGTGCATTTTAGCTGTTTCTTCAATAAGTTTGGTCCAACTCTGTTCCAAAACCTTGAACTCTGTTCTAAACTTATTCCATAACCTTTTTAATACAGTGTGTGATGGTCGTACAGGAGTGTGTGTGAATGTCTGCTCCAACCCAGCTGAGCAGGGGATCTGCCAGTGCACTAAAGGCTTTGCCCTTAGCAAACATGGGAACTACTGTGAAGGTATGGTATTCATTCATTTAGCACCAATGCTGGGTTCTTGTTATGCTTTGCTATGCTTTGATATACAATACTATGTGATGCTATGAAATTGCAATATTAGCAATTGGCAATTGTATTCATTGTTGAGTGTGGAATGGATTATTACCTACAAGGATTACTTGTAGACTAAACATACAAAAATTGAATCCTAGATGTCAATGAGTGTGGCCTGTGGGACCACGGCTGTTCCCTGGGCTGTGAGAACATTCCAGGCTCCTACTTTTGCACCTGCCCCAAGGGTTACGCTCTGCTTCCTGATAGGAAAACCTGCCACGGTAAGAAAGCACTTCTGCAAGAAAGCAATTCTCCATCAATGTCTTTGCTGGTCCTTGACCACAAGTGGTATTGTCCTGTTCATTTGGAAAGTATGGTTATTTACTTCTTGAATGTTTCTCTTGACAATAATACAATAAGAGAACAGGGCTTTGTTGTACATGTTGTGTGTTTAGGCTTTGAGATTGTGTGCAATGCCAGCTAATCTTGTGTTCAGTATTGAACACTAGTTACAGCAAATGTTTTTTTTTATTAACCGATGCCAATGGTGACAGCCAGTCTTACTGGGGTCCGACATATAACAAAAAATACATAACAGATGAAAGACTTACATGCATTTAAAAACATTAACATATAGAGTGTGTGTGTTTGTGTGTGTGTGTGTGTGTGTGTGTGTGTGTGTGTGTGTGTGTGTGTGTGTGTGTGTGTGTGTGTCACCAATTGTGCAAGTTCTCCCACTTAAAAATATGAGAGAGGCCTGTAATTTTCATCATATGTACACTTCAACTATGACTAACAAAATGAGAAGAAAGAAAATCCAGAAAATCACATTGTAGGATTTTTTATGAATTTATTTGCAAATTATGGTGGAAAATAAGTATTTGGTCAATAACAAAAGTTTATCTCAATACTTTGTTATATACCCTTTGTTGGCAATGACAGAGGTCAAATGTTTTCTCCAAGTCTTCACAAGGTTTTCACACACTGTTGCTGGTATTTTGGCCCATTCCTCCATGCAGATCTCCTCTAGAGCAGTGATGTTTTAGGGCTGTTGCTGGGCAACACGGACTTTCAACTCCCTCCAAAGATTTTCTATGGGGTTGAGATCTGGAGACTGGCTAGGCCACTCCAGGACCTTGAAATGCTTCTTACGAAGCCACTCCTTCGTTGGGCGGTGTGTTTGGGATCATTGTCATGCTGAAAGACCCAGCCACGTTTCATCTTCAATGCCCTTGCTGATGGAAGGTTTTCACTCAAAATCTCACGATACATGGCCCCATTCATTCTTTCCTTTACACGGATCAGTTGCCCTGGTCCCTTTGCAGAAAAACAGCCCCAAAGCATGATGTTTCCACCCCCATGCTTCACAGTAGGTATGGTGTTCTTTGGATGCAACTCAGCATTCTTTGTCCTCCAAACACGACGAGTTGAGCTTTTACCAAAAAGTTATATTTTGGTTGTGATCATTTTGACCCCACGGGGTGAGATCTTGCGTGGAGCCCCAGATCGAGGTAGATTATCAGTGGTCTTGTATGTCTTCCATTTCCTAATAATTGCTCCCACAGTTGATTTCTTCAAACCAAGCTGCTTACCTATTGCAGATTCAGTCTTCCCAGCCTGGTGCAGGTCTACAATTTTGTTTCTAGTGTCCTTTGACAGCTCTTTGGTCTTGGCCATAGTGGAGTTTGGAGTGTGACTGTTTGAGGTTGTGGACAGGTGTCTTTTATACTGATAACAAGTTCAAACAGGTGCCATTAATACAGGTAACGAGTGGAGGACAGAGGAGCCTCTTAAAGAAGAAGTTACAGGTCTGTGAGAGCCAGAAATCTTGCTTGTTTGTAGGTGACCAAATACTTATTTTCCACCATAATTTGCAAATAAATTCATTAAAAATCCTACAATGTGATTTTCTGGATTTTCTTCCCTCATTTTGTCTATCAAATCAAATCAAATTTTATTTGTCACATACACATGGTTAGCAGATGTTAATGCGAGTGTAGCGAAATGCTTGTGCTTCTAGTTCCGACAATGCAGTAATAACGAACAAGTAATCTAACTAACAATTACAAAAAACTACTGTCTTATACACAGTGTAAGGGGATAAAGAATATGTACATAAGGATATATGAATGAGTGATGGTACAGAGCAGCATAGGCAAGATACAGTAGATGATATAACATAGTATAACATATGAGTAACATAACATATGTTATACATAATACAGTATAACATATGAGATGAGTATGTAAACAAAGTGGCATAGTTAAAGTGGCTAGTGATACATGTATTACATAAGGATGCAGTCGATGATATAGAGTACAGTATATACGTATGCATATGAGATGAATAATGTAGGGTAAGTAACATTATATAAGGTAGCATTGTTTAAAGTGGCTAGTGATATATTTACATCATTTCCCATCAATTCCCATTATTAAAGTGGCTGGAGTTGAGTCAGTGTCATTGACAGTGTGTTGGCAGCAGCCACTCAATGTTAGTGGTGGCTGTTTAACAGTCTGATGGCCTTGAGATAGAAGCTGTTTTTCAGTCTCTCGGTCCCAGCTTTGATGCACCTGTACTGACCTCGCCTTCTGGATGACAGCGGGGTGAACAGGCAGTGGCTCGGGTGGTTGATGTCCTTGATGATCTTTATGGCCTTCCTGTAGCATCGGGTGGTGTAGGTGTCCTGGAGGGCAGGTAGTTTGCCCCCGGTGATGCGTTGTGCAGACCTCACTACCCTCTGGAGAGCCTTACGGTTGAGGGTGGTGCAGTTTCCATACCAGGCGGTGATACAGCCCGCCAGGATGCTCTCGATTGTGCATCTGTAGAAGTTTGTGAGTGCTTTTGGTGACAAGCCCGAATTTCTTCAGCCTCCTGAGGTTGAAGAGGCGCTGCTGCGCCTTCTTCACGATGCTGTCTGTGTGAGTGGACCAATTCAGTTTGTCTGTGATGTGTATGCCGAGGAACTTAAAACTTGCTACCCTCTCCACTACTGTTCCATTGATGTGGATAGGGGGGTGTTCCCTCTGCTGTTTCCTGAAGTCCACAATCATCTCCTTAGTTTTGTTGACGTTGAGTGTGAGTTTATTTTCCTGACACCACACTCCGAGGGCCCTCACCTCCTCCCTGTAGGCCGTCTCGTCGTTGTTGGTAATCAATCCTACCACTGTTGTGTCGTCCGCAAACTTGATGATTGAGTTGGAGGCGTGCGTGGCCACGCAGTCGTGGGTGAACAGGGAGTACAGGAGAGGGCTCAGAACGCACCCTTGTGGGGCCCCAGTGTTGAGGATCAGCGGGGAGGAGATGTTGTTGCCTACCCTCACCACCTGGGGGCGGCCCGTCAGGAAGTCCAGTACCCAGTTGCACAGGGCGGGGTCGAGACCCAGGGTCTCGAGCTTGATGACGAGCTTGGAGGGTACTATGGTGTTGAATGCCGAGCTGTAGTCGATGAACAGCATTCTCACATAGGTATTCCTCTTGTCCAGATGGGTTAGGGCAGTGTGCAGTGTGGTTGAGATTGCATCGTCTGTGGACCTATTTGGGCGGTAAGCAAATTGGAGTGGGTCTAGGGTGTCAGGTAGGGTGGAGGTGATATGGTCCTTGACTAGTCTCTCAAAGCACTTCATGATGACGGATGTGAGTGCTACAGTCGTTTAGCTCAGTTACCTTAGCTTTCTTGGGAACAGGAACAATGGTGGCCCTCTTGAAGCATGTGGGAACAGCAGACTGGTATAGGGATTGATTGAATATGTCCGTGAACACACCGGCCAGCTGGTCTGCGCATGCTCTGAGGGCGCGGCTGGGGATGCCGTCTGGGCCTGCAGCCTTGCGAGGGTTAACACGTTTAAATGTCTTACTCACCTCGGCTGCAGTGAAGGAGAGACCGCATGTTTTCGTTGCAGGCCGTGTCAGTGGCACTGTATTGACCTCAAAGAGGGCAAAAAAGTTATTTAGTCTGCCTGGGAGCAAGACATCCTGGTCCGTGACTGGGCTGGATTTCTTCCTGTAGTCCGTGATTGACTGTAGACCCTGCCACATGCCTCTTGTGTCTGAGCCGTTGAATTGAGATTCTACTTTGTCTCTGTACTGGCGCTTAGCTTGTTTGATAGCCTTGCGGAGGGAATAGCTGCACTGTTTGTATTCGGTCATGTTACCAGACACCTTGCCCTGATTAAAAGCAGTGGTTCGCGCTTTCAGTTTCACACGAATGCTGCCATCAATCCACGGTTTCTGGTTAGGGAATGTTTTAATCGTTGCTATGGGAACGACATCTTCAGCGCACGTTCTAATGAACTCGCACACCGAATCAGCGTATTCGTCAATGTTGTTATCTGACGCAATACGAAACATCTCCCAGTCCACGTGATGGAAGCAGTCTTGGAGTGTGGAGTCAGCTTGGTCGGACCATCGTTGGACAGACCTCAGCGTGGGAGCCTCTTGTTTTAGTTTCTGTCTGTAGGCAGGGATCAACAAAATGGAGTCGTGGTCAGCTTTTCCGAAAGGGGGGCGGGGCAGGGCCTTATATGCGTCGCGGAAGTTAGAGTAACAATGATCCAAGGTCTTTCCACCCCTGGTTGCGCAATCAATATGCTGATACAATTTAGGGAGTCTTGTTTTCAGATTAGCCTTGTTAAAATCCCCAGCTACAATGAATGCAGCCTCCGGATAAATCGTTTCCAGTTTGCAGAGAGTTAAATAAAGTTCGTTCAGAGCCATCGATGTGTCTGCTTGGGGGGGGGATATATACGGCTGTGATTATAATCGAAGAGAATTCTCTTGGTAGATAATGCGGTCTACATTTGATTGTGAGGAATTCTAAATCAGGTGAACAGAAGGATTTGAGTTCCTGTATGTTTCTTTCATCACACGATGTCACGTTGGCCATAAGGCATACGCCCCCGCCCCTCTTCTTACCAGAAAGATGTTTGTTTCTGTCGGCGCGATGCGTGGAGAAACCCGTTGGCTGCATCGCTTCGGATAGCGTCTCTCCGGTGAGCCATGTTTCCGTGAAGCAAAGAACGTTACAGTCTCTGATGGAATGCTCTGGAATGCTACCCTTGCTCGGATTTCATCAACCTTGTTGTCAAGAGACTGGCCATTGGCAAGAAGAATGCTAGGGAGTGGTGCACGGTGTGCCCGTCTCCGGAGTCTGACCAGAAGACCGCCTCGTTTCCCTCTCTTTCGGAGTCGTTTTTTTGGGTCGCTGCATAGGATCCACTCCGTTGTCCTGTTTGTAAGGCAGAACACAGGATCCGCGTCGCGAAAAACATATTCTTGGTCGTACTGATGGTGAGTTGATGCTGATCTTATATTCAGTAGTTCTTCTCGACTGTATGTTATGAAACCTAAGATGACCTGGGGTACTAATGTAAGAAATAACACGTAAAAAAAACTAAAAACTGCATAGTTTCCTAGGAACGCGAAGCGAGGCGGCCATCTCTGTCGGCGCCGGAAGTAACTCCTTTCCATCTTATAGTTGAAGTGTACCTATGATGAAAAGTACAGGCCTCTCTCATCTTTTTAAGTGGGAGAACTTGCACAATTTGTGGCTGACTAAATACTTTTTTGCCCCACTGTATCAGTTACACATACATGTCAGTACATACACACAACAAGTAGGTCACAAGGGGGAGAGGCGTTGTGCCACGAGGTGTTGCTTTATTTGTTTTTTGAAACCAGGTTTGCTGTTCAATTGCGTTATATAAGATGGAAAGGAGTTCCATGAACTCAAGGCTCTGTAGAATACTATACATTTCCTTGAATTTGTTCTGGACCTGGGGACTGTGAAAGACCAATTTGTGTAAGTTGACCAAACAAAAATTTTGCCAAGAGAGGCTGGCATGCGTAGTATTAATGTTAGCCCTCTGAATACAATGAAAGGCAAGACGTGCCGCTCTGTTCAGGACCAGCTGCAGCTAAACGTCTGTGCAGCACTTGACCATATGACTGAACAATGATTAAGATAAGATACAACTAGAGCCTGCGGACCTGCTTTGTGGAATGTGGTGTCAAAAAAGCAGAGCATCTCTTTATTACAGACAGACCTCTCCCCATCTTTACAACCATTGAATCTATGTGTTTTGACCATGACAGTTTATAATCTAAGGTAACACCAAGTAATTTAGTCTCCTCAACATGTTCAACAGCCACACCATTCATTACCAGAATCAGCTGAGGTCTAGAACTTAGGGAATGATTTGTACCAAATACAATGCTCTTAGTTTAAGAGATGTTCAGGACCAGTTAATTACTGGCCACCCATTTCAAAACAGACTGAAACTCTTTGTTAAGGGTTTCAGTGATTTCATTAGCTGTGGTTGCTGATGCTTATATGGTTGAATCATCAGCATACATGGACACACGTGCTTTGTTTAATGACAGTGGCAAGTCATTGGTAAAAATAGAAAACAGTAGAGGGCCTAGAGAGCTGCCCTGCAGTACACCAAACAAGCTAGAAAAGCTTCCATTAAAGAAAACCGTCTGAGTTATATTAGATAGATTGCTCTGAATCCACGATATGGCAGAAGTTGAAAAGCTACAACAGATATGTTTTCTCAACAACAGGTTATGGAAACTAATATCAAAGGCTGCACTGAAATATAACAGTACAGCACGCACAATCTATTCAGTTTTCAGTTTCTTTCAACCAATCAGTCATTTATGTCAGTGCAGTATATGTTGAGTGCACTTCTCTATTAGCACTCTCAAGTTTGTCTGTTATTAATTTGCTAACTTAGAAGTAACATTGTATTTGGTCAATTACCATTTTTTCCAACAGTTTGCAAAGAGATGGCAGCAAGCTGACAGGTCTGCTGTTAGAACAAGTAAAGGCCACTTTACCACTCTTGGGTAGCGGAATGACTTTGGTTTCCCTCCAGGTTTGAGGACAAAAACTTTCCTCTAGGCTCAGAATAAAGATATGACAGATAGGAGTGGCTATAGAGTCAGCTACAGTACCATCCTCAGTAGCTTTCCATCTAAGTTGTCAATGCCAGGAGATTTGTCATTATTGATCGATGACAATTTTCCACCTCTCCCACACTAACTTTATAAAATTAAAATGTGCAATACTTTTCTTTCATTATTAGTTTTTTTTTCATCCTTGAGTACAATGGATCACTGTTCGTTGTTGGCATTTCCTGCCTAAGTTTGCCAACTTTGCTGATAAAATAATCATTAACATAATTGGCAACATCAAATGGTTTTGTGATGAATAAGTCATCTGATTCGATGAAAGAAGGAGTTGAATTTATCTTTATGCCAATAATTTCATTTAAAGTACTCCAAAGTTTGCAGCATTCTTTATGTGATTGAGATTGGCTTCATAATACAGTTTCTTATTCTTTTTGTTGAGTTTAGTCACATCATTTCTCAATTTGCAGTAGGTCAGGGAGTCAGATGTGCAGCCAGCCTTATTAGCCACTCAATTTTAAATTCCTTTCAATACCTCATCATGGAGCCTCACCAGTTTTAACAGTACGTTTCTTAACAGGTGTATGTTTATCAATAATTGAAAGGAGCAATTTCATAAATGTATCTAATAAAATCAAATGTTATTGGTCACATACACATGGTTAGCAGATGTTATTGCGAGTGTTATTATTGCGAGAGAAATTATTATGCTTCTAGATCTGACAGTGCAGCAGTATCTAACAGGTAATATCTAACAATTCCACAACAAAACCTAATATCTAACAAATTCCACAACATAACCTAATACACACAATATAGTAAAGGAGTGGGATAAGAATATATAACTATACAATATATGGATGAGCAGTGACAGAGCGGCTAAGATGCAATAGATAGTAAAGAATAGATAGTGAAGGATACAGTATACATTATATGCATATGAGATGAGTAATGCAAGATATGTAAACATAATGCCACAAAAAGTGCCATTATTAAAGTGACTACTCTTCCATTTTTTTAAAGTGGCCAATGATATCAAGTCTATAGGTTGGTAGCCGCCTCTCTTTGCTAGTGGTGGCTGTTTAACAATCTGATGGCCTTGAGATAGAAGTTGTTTTTCAATCTCTCTGTCCCAGCATTGATGCACCTGTACTGAGCTCACCTTCTGGATGGAAGCAGGGTGAACAGGCAGTGGCTCGGGTGGTTATTGTCCTTGATTATCTTTTTTGCCTTCCTGTGACATCAGGTGTTGTAGGTGTCCTGGAGGGCAGGTAGTTTGGCCCCGGTGATGCGTTTGGCAGACCGCACCAACCTCTGGAGTGCCTTGTGGTTGTGGGTGGTGCAATTGCAGTACCAGGCGGTGATACAGCCCGACAGAATGCTCTCAATTGTGCACCTGTGTGATAAAGTGCGTCTCGGTGAGAGGTGTAGGAGTCAGGCGCAGGAGAGCAGTGATTTTTTTGAGAAGCGTGTTTAATGTAGAGATCGCCGCCCGAACAGGGAGAGGAGTTACCTTCGGTAGAAGTCGTGACAGTACCCCCCCCCCCCCCCCCCCCCCCCTGACGCGCGGCTCCCGCAGCGCGACGACGCCGGCCTCGAGGACGACCCGGAGGACGAGGCGCAGGGCGATCCAGATGGAGGCGGTGAAACTCCCTTAGCATAGGTGGATCCAGTACGTCCTCCACCGGCACCCAGCATCTCTCCTCCGGACCGTACCCCTCCCAGTCCACAAGGTACTGAAGACCCCCCACCCGGCGCCTCGAGTCCAGTATGGACCGAACTGCATACGCCGGCGCCCCCCTGATGTCCAGGGGGGGGCGGAGGGTCCTCCCGCACCTCATCTTCTTGAAGCAGACCAGCCACCACCGGCCTGAGGAGAGACACATGAAACGAGGGGTTAATACGGTAATACGGGGGGGGGGGGGGGGGGCTGTAACCTATAACACACCTCGTTTATTCTCCTCGGGACTTTGAATGGCCCCACAAACCACGGACCTAGCTTCCGGCAGGACAGGTGGAGGGGCAGGTTTTGGGTCGAGAGCCAGACCCGGTCCCCCGGTGTGTACACCGGGGCCTCGCTGCGGTGGCGGTCGGCACTGGCCTTCTGCCGCCCTTCGGCCCGTTTAAGGTACCCGTGGGCAGCCTCCCAGGTTTCCCTTGAGCATCTCACCCAATCGTCCACCACAGGAGCCTCGGTCTGGCTCTGATGCCATGGTACCAGGACCGGCTGATAGCCCAACACACATTGGAAGGGCGACAGGTTCGTAGAGGACTGGCGGAGTGAGTTCTGGGCCATCTCTGCCCAGGGGATGTACTTCGCCCACTCCCCTGGCCGGTCCTGGCAATACGACCGCAGAAACCTACCCACATCCTGGTTCACTCTTTCCACCTGCGCATTACTCTCGGGGTGAAACCCAGAGGTTAGGCTGACCGAGACCCCCAAACGTTCCATGAACGCCTTCCACACCCTGGACATGAACTGGGGACCCCGACCAGAAACAATGTCCTCAGGCACCCCGTAGTGCCGGAAGACATGAGTAAACAGGGCCTGTTTACTCACGGAAGACGTGAGTAAACAGGGCCTCGCCCTCCCTCGTGTGGTGTTGAACTCGCTCCTCCACGGACCCTGGGAGCGCGTCTGCTCCTGCTGACTCCATAATTATTGGTGCAGGATTCTGTGATAAAGTGCGTCTCGTGAGAGGTGTAGAGTCAGGCGCAAGAGAGCAGGGATTTTTTTGAGAAGCGTGTTTAATGTAGAGATCTGTACACATAGTCCACCAATACAAATTTGGCCCAGATGAATGTCCAAACAACGTGCTCGAAGGAATGCAAACTCGTGTCAGTACACGGAGGAACAACCACAGTTCCGACACTACCTACACATACGTCAATGCGAAAACAATAAACAGCATAGAATACTGAACGCTAATACTCACAAGCTTAATCCTGCACGAATTATGGCAGGTAACAGGTGCCCTATATACCCACAGAAATCAAAGCAATTGAAACCAGGTGTGAAAAGGAACACAGACAAAACAACCAGAAAAAGAAAAAGGGATCGGTAGTGGCTAGTAAACCGGTGACGCCGAGCGCCGAGCCGCCCGAACAGGGAGAGGAGTTACCTTCGGTAGAAGTCGTGACAACCTGTAAAAGTTAGTGATGGATTTCCGTGACAAGCCATGTTTATTCAGCCTCCCGAGGTTGAGGAGGCGCTATTGTACCTTCTTCACCACACTGTCTGTGTGCCTGGACCATTTCAGTTTGTTGGTGATATGAACACCGTGAAACTTTCCACCTTTTCCAATGCTGTGACGTTGATGTGGATAGGGGGGGTGCTCCCTTTGCTGTTTCCTGAAGTCCACGATCATCTCCTTTGTTTTGCTCACATTGAGTGAGAGGTTATTGTCCTTACACCACACTCCGAGGGCCCTCACCTCCTCTCTGTAGGCTGTCTCGTCATTGTTGGTAATCAAGCCTACCACTGTTGTGTCGTCTGCAAAATTGATGATTAAGTTGGAGGTGTAAATGGCCACGCCATCGTGGGTGAACAGGGAGTAAAGTAGGGGGCTGAGAACTCATCCTTGTGAGGCCCCAGTGTTGAGGATCAGCGAAGTGGAGATGTTGTTTACTACCTTCATCACCCGGGGGGGCAGCCCGTCAGGAAGTCCAGGACTCAGTTGCACAGGGCAGGGTCGAGACCTAGGGTCTCAGGCTTAATGATGAGTTTGGAGGTTACTAGTGTGTTGAATGCTGAGCTGTAGTCAATGAACAGCATTCTTACATAGGTATTCATCTTGTCCAAATGGGATAGGGCAGTGTGATGGTGATTGCATTGTCTGTGGACCTATTGGGACAGTAAGCAAATTGAAGTGGGTCTAGGATGACAGGTAGGGTGGAGGTGAAATGATCCTTGACTAGTCTCTCAAAGCACTTCATGATGACAGAAGTGAGTGCTACGTGGCGATAGTCCTTTAGTTCTGTTACCTTAGCTTTCTTGGGAACAGGAACAATGGTGGCCCTCTTAAAAGCATGTGGGGACAGTAGACTGGGATAGGGATTGATTGAATATGTCCGTAAACACACCAGCCAGCTGGTCTGCGCATGCTCTGAGGGCGCGTTTTGGGATGCTGTCTGGGCCAGCAGCCTTGCGAGGGTTAACACGTTTAAATGTTTTACTCATGTCGGCCACGGAGAAGGAGAGCACACAGTCTTTGGTAGCGGGCCTTGTCGGTGGCACTCTATTGTCCTCAAATTGCGCAAAGAGGTTGTTTATTTTGTCATGAAGCAAGACATCGATGTAATCCGTGATTGTCTGCAGACCCTATCACATACGTCTCGTTTTTGAGCCTCCACTTTGCGACTCCACTTTGTCTCTATACTGACACTTTGCTTGTTTGATTGCCTTATGGAGGGAATAACTACACTGTTTGTATTCGGTTATATTTCCAGTCGCCTTGCCATGATTATATGCAGTGGTACGTGCTTTGCAGTGGTATGAGCAAATGCTGCCATAAATCCACAGTTTCTGGTTAGGGAAGCTTTTAATAGTCACAGTCTTTACAACATCTCCTATACACTTCCTTATGAACTCGCTCAACGAGTCAGAGTATACGTCAATGTTATTCTCTGAGTCTACCCGGAACATATCCCAGTCCATGTGACCGAAGCAATCCTGAAGTGTGTAATCCGATTGGTCAGTCCAGCATTGGATACACCTAAGCATGGGTGCTTCCTGTTTACGTTTCTGCCCATAGAAGGGGAGCAACAAGATGGAGTCATGGTCAGATTTGCCAAAAGGAGGGTGGGGGAGGGCCTTGTATGCATCGCGGAAGTTAGAGTAGCAATGGTCGAGGGTGTTACTCAGTCGTGTACAGCAATTGATATTCTGATAGAATTTAGGTAGCCTTGTTCTCAAATTAGCTTCGTTAAAATACCCAGCTACAATAAATGCAGACTCAGGATACATGGTTTCCATTTTGCATAAAGTCCAGTGAAGTTCCTTGATGTTTGTCTTGGTGTCCGCTTGCGGGGGGATATACACGGCTGTGATGATAACCAAGGAGAGTTCTCTTGGGAGACGATACGGTCAACATTTGGTTGTGAGGAATTCTTGGTTTGGTGAATAAAAGGACTTGAGTTCCTGTATGTTGTTACAATTACACCATGAGTCGTGAATCATGAAACATACACCATCGCCGACAGCAACTCTTGCCCAGATTTCGTCAACTTTGTTAACTAGGGACTGGACATTAGCGAGTAATATACTCGGGAGAGGTGGGTGGTGTGTGCGCATCTGAAGCCTCAATCGAAGACCTCTCCGGCACTCTCTCCTCTGGCGGCATTGTTTTGGGTCGGCCTCTGGAATCAGTTCATATGCCCTGGGAGGTGCAGACAAAGGATCTGCTTTGGGAAAGTCGTATTCCTGGTCACCATTTCACAATGGTGAAATGTATGAGTAGACCGACATAAGCCACTTACTTTGATTGTTTCTCATTGATGACTTCACCTGAACCAATGTAATCCAGATGGATTTGAACATTTTAAAATCACAAATTAATAAGTGATTCCAAGCAAAATAAAGTTATGTCAGCATATTTCAAGAGATTTCAAGGCAGACAGCTGGGGTGACAGGTGTTGGACAAGTAACCGAAAGGTTGCAAGATCGAATCCCAGAGCTGACAAGGTCAAAAAAATCTGTTGTTCTGCCCCTGAACAAGGCAGTTAACCCACTGTTCCTAGGCCGTCATTGAAAATAAGAATTTGTTCTTACCTAACTTGCCTAGTTAAATAAAGGTACAACTAAAAATTAAAAGGCAGAAAGCTTCAATTTAGTCTCCACTTCAACATTACCAGGCAACTGTGGTACATCACACACATTTGTTGACTGTGGGCCTTGGATTTAGAAAGCATTCTCATTACACTTTCACCTTTTTGGATGGGATTAGTGCAGACATCTTAAAGGGATTTCATTAAGGTGCGACTAACCATCTGGCTTTGTCCAGTGAAAACTGTGTTGTTGCCAAAAATAGGCAAGAGAGTAAAGTTGTCATGCACGCTACTTATTTAGGCCCATAGCTCCTCTGGGAGCGTTGGCCATTGACAAATCCACTCCACTGTTCTGGGCAGTCCTCTCCAACTCAATCCAATTCCGTTTTTTTCTGTGTCTGCTTCTGTAACGTGTGTGTCATGGCCGTCGTAAGAAGTGGACCAAAGCGCAGCGTGGTGAGCGTACATTACTTTATTATGGAATGACGCCAACAAAACAAGAAACAAAATAACCAACCGTGAAGCTTAAGAGGGCTATAGTGCCACTAAGTCAACTACCCACCATGAAAGGAGGGAAAAAGGGCTACCTAAGTATGGTTCCCAATCAGAGACAACGATAGACAGCTGTCCCTGATTGAGAACCATACCCGGCCAAAAGATAGAAACACAAAATCATAGAAAACAAAACATAGAATGCCCACCCCAAGTCACACCCTGACCAAACCAAATAGAGACATAAAAAGGCTCTCTAAGGTCAGGGCGTGACAGTGTGTGCTGGGAGTCGGGAAGCATGTTCAGGGAGTGAATAATCAATAAACTAAACATAATACAACGCGCAGACATGAAACCGAAACAATGACGCCTGGGGAAGGAACCAACGGGTGTGACATATATAGCGCAGGTAATCAAGGAGGTGATGGAGTCCAGGTGAGTGGGGATGGTGACAGGTGTGTGCCATAATGAGCAACCTGGTGACCTAGGGGCCAAAGAGAGAGCACACGTGACAGCTTCAAGCTCCTGCCTCCATGCACATCAAATTATAGGTCTACAATTGAGATCTACCTTGGATTTAAATGTTATTACTATTAGTGTTATATTAGGTGGTGTTAGGAGCATTACGGGATTTTGGGTTTTCATCACTGGTGTAAAGTACTTAAGTAAAAACACTTTAAAGTACTACTTATGTACTTTTTTTTAGGTATCTGTACTTTACTTTACTATTTATATTTTTGATTACATCACTTAGGAATATAATATACTTTTTACTACATACATTTTCCCTGACACCCAAAAGTACTCGTTACATTTTCAATGCTTAGCAGGACAGGAAAGTGGTCCAATTCACTCACTTATCAAGAGAACATCTCTGGTCATCTCTACTGCCTCTGATATGGAGGACTCAATAAACACACATGCTTTGCTTGTAAATGATGTCTGTGTGTTGTAGTGTGCTCCAGGCTATCTGTAAATAAAAAAAAACAAGAAAATTGTGCCAATTTGAAATTATTTATACTTTTTCTTTTGATGCCTAAGTATATTTAAAACGAAATACTTTTAGACTTTTACTCAAGTAGTATTTTTCTGCGTGACATTCACTTTTAGTCTTTACTTTTACTCAAGTATGACAATTGGGTAATTTTTCCACCACTGGTTTTCATCGCTCGCAACCTTTCGTGCATAGCCTTTAATCATTTGTGATTGTTGGTTCTGTAGTGTGTTCACTGATGTTGTAGCATGAGAGGGAGGATATTAGTGCCTGAGCATCGGATGTGGCCCGAGGTTTAAGTTCAACGCACAACATGCAATGCTTTGCAAGTGACACAATTGATAAGGTCAGCTTAGGCAAGAAAATTGAAATCAGTCAAAGTAACAGGACACCTGATTCTGGAATAACATGTTTGTTGGATTATTAACACTTAAACTGAGATAGAGCTGCTTTGCAACATTATATTATCATGAATTTCGAATAAAGTCATCTGTATGTCCGCCAAGCTGCAATACAGCACTGGGTTCTTTATTATCTTTGCTAATTATCTGCCCTTGCATCAACAGAGATCTCACCATGTCTGGCCAATATGACCCAGTGCGATAATGGATGTATTGCTACTGGTGAGGGGACCATCTGTGTGTGTCTAGAGGGGTCCCTACTACAGCCGGATGGACAGACCTGCAGAGGTACTACTACACTAAATGTTTTCCTAAAGCCACTGGAGATGTGTTACAGAGTGGAGTTTTTATCAGTGTTACAGAGTGGAGGTGTTATCAGTGTTACGGAGTGGAGGTTCGATCAGTGTTACAGAGTGGAGATTTTATCAGTGTTACGGAGTGGTGGTTCTATCAGTGTTTCGGACTGGTTTAATCAGTGATACGGAGTGGTTTTATCAGTGTTACAGAGTGGAGATTTTATCAGTGTTACAAGAGTGGAGGTTTTATCAGTGATACAGAGTGGAGGTTCTAGCGGTGATACGGAGTGGAGGTTCTATCAGTGATACAAGGTTTATTCAGTGTTATGGAGTGGAGGTTTAATCAGTGTTACAGAGTGGAGGTTTTATCAGTGATACAGAGTGGAGGATTTATCAGTGACACGGAGTGGTGGTTCTATCAGTGATACGGAATGGAGGTTTATTCAGTGTTATGGAGTGAAGGTTTAATCGATGTTATGGAGTGGAGGTTTTATCAGTGATACAGAGCGGAGGTTTTATCAGTGATACGGAGTGGAGGTTTATTCCGTGTTAAAGAGTGGAGGTTTAATCAGTGTTAGAGTGGAGGTTTTATCAATGTTACAGAGTGGAGGTTTAATCAGTGTTACAGAGTGGAGGTTTTATCAGTGTTACAAGGGGGAGGTTTTATTGCTCAGTGTTACTGAGTGGAGGCTGTGTCACTGAAACTCTCCCCTTTGTGTGTGTGTGTGTGTGTGTGTGTGTGTGTGTGTGTGTGTGTGTGTGTGTGTGTGTGTGTGTGTGTGTGTGTGTGTGTGTGTGTGTGTGTGTGTGTGTGTGTGTGTGTGTGTGTGTGTGTGTGTGTGTGTGTGTGTGTGTGTGTGTGTGTGTGTGTGTGTGTGTGTGTGTGTGTTATGCACGTGCGTGTGTGGTTCACCCAGGCTGCACCTCTTCCGACCGAGGGGGCTGTAGTCAGCAATGTTCCCCCATCACTCCTGGTAGGTGGGAGTGTGACTGTCTGCCTGGGTACAAGCTCCACCAAGACGGTAAACGCTGCACAGCCACTGGTGAGTCCTCACTGATACACACTCACACACACCACATACGCTGTCACGCATACAAGTACATGTAAACACACACAATAAATAAACACACAGGCACACACACATTCACATGCAAAAATAGGTTTGTTTGCCCTCTTGTCTTTTATTTGTCATCACTTCATTTCATCATATTCCAGGACCCCCACCTTATCTGCTGTTTGCCAACATAGTAAACATCAGACGTGTTAATCTGGATGGGACTGGTGACCAAAGCCTTGTGGAGGAGCCGAGCGGAACAGTAATAGCTCTGGACTATGATCCCGTACAAAACAAAGTAAGGAAGTGATCTACAGTGAGGTCAGTTTTACTACTTCAAAACTGCAGTGCAAAATCACTCGACTGTTCTGAATTTACTATGGAGCACTTTGGGTAAGCTGTATTCAGATCTGTTGCCACCTATTGGTCATTGCCGGTTACTGCATGACTCTCAATGATGAGTTATTGAAACTGTTTGGTCCATGTCAGGCAATGATGCTTATGAGGCAAATTGATTAAAAATAATAAAAGGTGTGTGTTTTCCTAGGTGTACTTTGCCAGTACAGTACTGAAGCAGATTGAGCGTGCTGATTTGGACGGCGGGTCCAGGGAGGTTTTGCTCACTGAGGAGTTGGACTCACCAGAGGGCCTGGCTGTGGACTGGGTCAACCGCAAGCTCTACTGGACTGACCGAGGGTGGGTGGTGTACCCCACGGTTCAGAACTGGGGCCAATGCTATTGTCAGAACCTCATTTAAATTTAGCACACACACAACTACATTGACATTGCATTCAGACTGGACTATTCGAAGTTCAAGCAATGAATTATATCATGCATGGTTTGTTTCTATTCTATTCATTCTCCTCAGATTATATCTACTCTTTTTTAATGTATATTTTAGCTTAGGCCTTGGACATTACTTTTGAATTCTATGTTTCAGCCTCTCAACTATTGACCGCAGCACCTTGGATGGCTTCGACAGAGAGACCATTATTAGCAAAGGCATACAGAAACCAAGGGGAATTGCAGTTCATCCTTTAGCCAAGTACGGTATTTTAAATATATTTCTTTATCAGAATTTTTCTACACATTGTCTTCTGCCTTTTAATTGCAGATGGGTGAGTTATCATTTCTGTTCTGTTTCTTGAGGAAGTTGTTCTGGACCGATATGGGTACCAGGCCTGTGTTGGAGAGTGCGTCTTTGGAAGGAAGTGATCGTGCGGTCATCGCAAGCGCCGACTTGGTG